>NC_048417.1:3064742-3069181 GCF_013103735.1 Etheostoma cragini
ATAGTGTACTCGCGCCCCCCCGGGAGAGAGTCCGCGCCCCCCCGGGGGGGCGCGCCCCACCGGTTGAGAACCACTGCTATAGAGGAAGGTATGGTAAAGTGAGTCTATTGTTCTTGTGACAGTGAATAAGCGACCGACTTCCACAGGAAGCACCCTCTCTAGACCCATTGCTACATCTGTTTCACTGTCCCTGCCATGCAGAGGAAACACTGCCTGTGTTTGAGCTAATCATTCACCATGCTCCTCTATTAGCCACAGAGATGATCGGTTTAAATCACATATTATATCCCTCATTATGGATTTTTGCTGCGAGGGGCACTCAGCTTGCCAGGCTATTTTGAACATGTCTGCCACATCAGTATAATCCATCAGTCGGAAGCCCATGCAAACTTGACTATTCCCAGGTCTACTTTGAGTAAACACACATGTTGTGTCCTTTTTCTTAACCTTGAGAGACAGAGAGAGAGAGAGAGTGAAAGAGAGAAAGAGAGTGAGAGATTCCTTATTGCACCAATCAAGCATCAAATCATTAATCATGCCTCATGAATTAAAAGGAACGGGACTCCATCAAGGAAATGAATGAATAAGATTATCAATCAAACCAGGCTACTGTACTTATAAAGCACCCCCAACACAGTCCCCTAGTCTGATTGGTCTGGTGCATTATTCATGGTGTGTTGTAATTCATGTCCAAACCTACAGGGTGAGACAGAGCTGTGGGACCTACAGGAGGTCTGTGTTTCATTTTCATTCAGCACCTTCTTCATGTCCTCTTTCAGAGTTTTATAATTACCTGTTTGAATAAAGTGAACTAAAATGGAGTCATACCCGACCTCGGTCAAAGCTGGTGATTTTAATTTTTTTTATGTTTATCCAAAGCCTATTGTAGTAGTTTATTAGGAAGTAAGTTAATGTAATTGCGGCTGTGAATATTCACAACAACAGAAATGTGTCATAATCCCCAACCAATCCCAGCACCATTTACTTCTGTTTAGTAATGTTAAAACTACAGTTTTCCAGCGGCTTTAGGAAATTACTGAGTTAATGAAAAGGAGAAATAAAACTGTATTTTTGACTCATTTTTGAAGATGGTGTCTATGTAGGAACCAGTGGGCAGTGTCACAGACAGGGTAAGGGTAAGGAAGTCAAACAGTTTTGAGACAAAAATGTGGCAGGTTGGATTTGGAGACTTAAGAAAAGTTAAGGAAATCGGTGTAGATAGGAATTTATGTATAGTATGTTTGTATGAGACTAACATCAACATATTTAGAGTTTGAGAGAAGACCGAAATGTAGTTTGAGTATATTTTTGTGTGAATTTTGCACTTTTGGATAATTTAATTGGGTGTTTCAGTCCGTTGCAAAAGGGAAATAAATTCAGAGGATGCTAAAAATAAAAGTGAAACAGAAAATGTGTTGACTACATTATGAATGTCACTTTAGGCGTCAACAGTGTCCGGCAGATGCTGTTGAGCTACAGCTTAGCTTAGCTTTCCCACTGGTCTTAATAATAAAACTAACAATGAATGTCTTCGTAGGTGCGGAGTGAACCCTTTCTAAGGTCAAAGCACTTCACATTGGTGAGTTTAAGACAATATAGACTTAAATCCCCTCTGTACTTGAAGGAGAATGAAATACGATGGAAACTGAAACCCAGGTTTGGGCAGATGAGCGAGGCAACAGAGTGTGAGCAGGTGTGTGACTGCACAGCGGCATTTGTCCCATGAGAGATTGTTAGCAACGCCGTACAGTAAGAACTGACCTGGGGTTTAACTCTCAGTAGACCTTGTAAAGCTCATGGAGCATGGGAGCATGCAGAGTGCATAGAGTAGGCCTATATAATTGGAAAAAGCTGAGAGATATTGAACGAGCTGCTCAGGCTGAGTGGTCGGGCTGGAAATTAAGAGTGTACTCTGTGGAGATTGGCTGCTGTGGATTTATGTCCACATCCATTACCAGGTAACTCAATAACCAAGAATTTGTCTTGTAGAATGTAAACAGATATGGAAAAGGAAATTTGAAATGCACTTATTTTTCCTGAAGCTAAATCATCAAGTAGCCACATGATTCAAACTCATGGACAACAGTTCCAGAGACAGAACCATACTGTAGCTCACGATTGTTCCTGAGTCTTTAGCTTAGTCCCAAATGATCACTTTACTTTAACCATGTTTTAGAGTACTCATTGTGCAAGCTGGAGCTCAGTTTTACTGTTATTTTAGTGGACAGGTCACAGCAGACAATTGTGTCCGGTACCAACATTCAGTGCCAATGCAGAAAGTAGAGTGTACATTATATAGTGAAGCCTAACAATAACCATACCTTAACCATTGTTGATTTGTCACATATTTCCCTATGCATACCACACCAAAGAAATCCTTTAAAAAACACATTGATTGATGCTGAGAATGACTCTCCTAAAGTTAACTCTTATGTTGTCCTCGAGTCAAATTGACCCCATTCACCAATTAAATATTCTTTTTAATTACCCAATTGAAGTTACCCAAAATAACATGAATGATTCCACACAACGCTCTTTGGCAAGTACACATCTCTACTTCCATTAATGTTAGGGTGTCTTCTTCAATTTTACAGCATTTGAAAACAAATGGAAGTGTTTTTGAAATAGTATAGAGTAAAAGTTGACATATTCCAGTCTGTGATTATCCATCAACATACATTCCTTTAATTTTAGTCTAAAAAATTCCTAATTTCTGCTTTTCTAACTCAAACACTAGGTATAATTTCACATAAATGAGGTTCATTGACCACTAATCCCCAAAATAACTGTAAAACTAAAGTTATGTAGTGTTTTAAGCTTCAAGTGTTGAAAAAAAGGAATAAAAACATAAGAAAAAGGTTTTTAAAAATCAATAAAAAGCATCAACAAAAGTATTGATTTTCAATTTTGACAGTAAGACAACACAAGGGTTGAAGTCAGCATGCTAACATGCCACTCTCACTGTGTCCGCAGCTAAGTGCCGCCCGAGATGACCCAAAGCGTTTTTTCCTCCCATCCTGCAATGTATGTGGTGTAGACCTTACTCCACACTGCTGTTGTGGATAGGTCTGGCAATGCATGACTAGGGGATTCTCAGCACAAGTAGGTTCTTCATCTAGGGACCATAAATGTATAAACGTTTACCTCAATCCCTCCATGTTGAGATATTTCTATCAGGACCAAAGTGGTGGACCAACTGACCAACCACTGTTACCCTCCCTAGAGCCATGCCACAGGTTTGGCCCCCCGTGGTGCGGTGGAACGCACCGTCGCCTCACAGCCAGATGTTTGCAGGTTGTACTTCTAGAGTCTTCTTCTTCCTTGGCTTTGTTGGCGGATTGCTGCATATCTTGGTGCATTACAACCAGATGTGGTGAAATGATCTGATGCCATCTGATAGTACATTGCTTGACGTGCACACAAGATTATATAATTATTATTTAAACTTTAGCTTGGCTTCTCAGCACTTATCCACCATATTTACACTGGGATGAAACGGTTGCATCAAACAATGATAGGACAGCTGAGTTCTAAAAGGACTTTCTGTGTCTGAATTGCATCAAGTGCTCAAAGTACTAACACGTTTCATCTTTTTGCCAGGTCACCAGCACTGTCTTTGGTCTTATGTTTGCTCTCTCTTCAAAAAGCTCATTAAAATGAACTTGACATTTTTGAATGACAGCGGAAATAAGCAAATGCATCTCAACCTTTGCAGAATGTTTTACATAAAGTCTGGTGTATTGATTTTGTAGAATAGAACCAAATTATAACTAATATGGGGGTGCGGCCTCTATTATTTCAGAAGCATACTGACATTTAAGTGCACACTTAGTCATTTTTCAACACATTCTCACTCCCATCTTGTAAAATACGGACGCTTGGTCAGGTGCCTTTGTTGTTGTTACTGGCGCTAAAGGCAAGGCAGCTTCATTTGTGTAGCACATTTCAGCAACAGGGCAATTCAAAGTGTTTTACATAAAAACTACTATTAAATAGTAAAAAGTTGCATTGCAGTATAAAAAATGAAACATTAAAGAGCAGTTAAAAACAGTTAAACATATAAACGTAGATAAAATAGATTTTAGACGGCTAGTATGGGACAGTGTACAAGCACATGTATAACATGTCATCCACCACTGGCCCCCAGGATCATGGGACTTTGTACTCTGGTTACCCGTGACCAAAAGTGGAAGTACCTCTCTTTATACTTCAACATAGTCGACACTATGAGGCTTAGTTTAATCACGGCAAACTTTGCAAAATCCTGAACAGCTCCAACTGTTTGTTGTAGATTTTACCGTAAAATCTATGTCACAGCTGCGGCGTCTCCTTTAGCGTCATAACACACGCTTGGTTGTCTCCTTTAGCTCCATAACACACGCTTGGTTGTCTTCTTTAGCTCCATAACACACGCTTGGTTGTCTTCTTTAGCTCCATAA
>NC_048417.1:3069281-3097340 GCF_013103735.1 Etheostoma cragini
TAACACACGCTTGGTCGTCGCCTTTAGCTCCATAACACACGCTTGGTCGTCTTCAACAGCTCCATAACACACGCTTGGGCGCCTCCTTTAGCACACGGCCTTGGTCGTCTCCTTTAGCATCAAAACATACGCTTGGTTGTCTCCTTTAGTGTCAAAACCCACGCTTGGCTGTCTCCTTTAGCGTTATGTAACATGTGGTTGGTCTTCTCCTTTAGCGTTGTGTAACACGTGGTTGGCAGAGACTATTACCGTCCCTTTTGACGCCGTTAGGAAAAAGGAAAAGCTTGTGGGAGGGCTTGCGGTTCTGTGGCCTGTGGTAACGAGACGGTTGGGTTTAGGAAAAGCTCGTGGTTGGGCTTACGGTTCCCTGACACTTGGGAATAACGGGACGGTGAAGGACATGCACGGGACAAGAACCCCGCTCTCCTGGGAGAAAGTCCTGTGCCTGACCCATCCACCCCCCCGACCAACCTCCCTACGAGGAATTTCCCCTTTACATACTACTCTCTAAACCCTGTCTAGATGCTGCTCTCCCCGGTTCGTTCCACACACACGCCTATGGGCGCCTTCTTCATTGAATCAGACGCTGACAGCTACAGACCAGACGTCACTATTTTACACAGTCAGAGTGAGAACGGGTTACATTCTTCAAGGAAGTGCACGGCGAGGTGGAAAAAAATCAAAGTTTCGGGGCTTGGCACTGTCACTGGCAATGTTGTTGATGTCTCTGTTGGAGTGCTGAAGGGGGTCTGGCTTTGGCGGCTCCGAGGTGCTCATCAACTTACACAGGATTTCAGGGAGACTGGAGATGTCAATGTAGACAAAGCAGTTGTTGACTGCTCGCTGTTGGCGGTGCCCTTAATCCAAGACTAGAGAGGCAACCTTCGCCCCTTGAAGGCATATTTCAGTGATGTTTTCTTAAATATACCAACAGTAACATTTCATACAATTGAGTCAAGAAACTGACACCATAAACAAAGCCTTTTGAAATGCTGTGTGGAGTATGACTGCATGGAAAGGGAAGCATGGATGGTCTGTCCCAAACTGGAACCAGTGACGCATGTTCATCAAAAGAGCCTAAATTGATAATTTTAATGACTTGTTTATCTTTTAATACAACTGTCTTTTAGAAACCTTTCCCAGTCACTAAATCCTGGCAACAGGACCGAGAAAACTGGATTACAAATTCAGGTAAGAGTATAAAGTATGTATAATACATAATAATGTATGTATACATTAATAGTTGAATACTTTAATACTATATAACAATTACATAATTGACTTCTTTCCAATATCTATGGTTCTCCACTACAACCGTACGGGATTGACTGTGGCATCTTCATTTAATGGTAGTAGACAGTTTTTGTTATATATTAATAATTTGTGTAATTCTGTGTGCATTAAAGAAATCAGCATTAAATTAAAATTGCCATGTTTTATTCCTAGAATGCCCTTTACACCACACTGGATGCTCCCTATGTCTTTTCTATTGCAAGTTGATTCATGCAATCAAAGTAATCTCAAAATTACAACAACAAAATGATAATGACCTAATGTGAGTTTAAAAAAAAAAAAAATGTTTATGTTTAATTCTCAGATGGACATGCCACTTTTTTGACAGTGGTTATGTATCATCCTTATGAAAAAATTTGACCTTGAAAGGTGAGACCGCAAAGATTTTGATGTTTGACTGACTTGTTTAATCATTTTTTGAGCCATGGAAAGCTTTGCGCTCACTGGATAGATGCATCAAAGTGTTCAGACTGATGAAGAGGAAGACGGATGACAGAACCCAGGTCAGACTCTAATTTGGTTTGAGTTCCATCTAAGTTTTTCTTTTGTTTCATTTTCCTCCTGTATAATTAGTTAGGGAGGTAAGTCATTGTCAGTCTTTTGGCCATATTTTAGTTCTTTAGGTTAATATCTCACTTTCTAGAAAGGGTTGTTTTGTTTGTTATTTTAGTGGTAGGCCACCCTGGAGCCTTATTTAAGTTACATATCTCGGTTTAATTATGAGTTCTACTTAAATACAATTGTGACATTAAACAACTAGTTTTGTGGCTACTTGGGAGACGAGGAAGATGGGACCTTTTTATTGTTCACGTTGTGTCCTAGGCACCCCGAGACTGGGGCGTAACACCGGCCAAAGCAACAAAATACAACCCAGCCTGCTACAAGCCAGAATTATCTTTCAACAGTATAAGTCACAGTTGGGTAAGTGAAGATGAAAACAAGTTGCTTATATTAGTGGGCTTATACATCCACTTAAACATCGGCATAAAATATACAAATGGGATCTCTAATTAAAAGAATTCATGCTGCTTGTTTCCATAATTATTGGACTGGTAGAAGAAACACTATATTACTAATAGGTTACCCAAATAACACTTAACACTCTCTGTATTTACACAAGATAGCTTCTGCTTCCATGTCTAACCCTGAAATGACATTATGGGAATAAAAAAGGCAGCAGGGTCCATGGCATGTGCTCCCTGATGATGTCTCCCCTCATTATAGTGGATCAGTAACAAATTCCTCTAACTTCCCCACATGGCTGTGGCCACTCTTTGATCACCAGTTATGTCATCCTGTCACAATTTGTTCCTTTTCATCAGAGGTGTCTGCCTGAATGCAGATGGCCCGTGAGCACACTAATAACCAAAGTTATGTCTCTAACATGTGTAATGAGTTTCATCAAAGTCTGATCAGCAGCATCTGAGATCATGCATGTGATCAACATATGAAGAGAAAGACCGGATCTGGAGTCCTCTCCCTGATTTAAAATGACTGTCATATGTGATACTGTTATTATCGAGGTGCCGTTTTTGTACAATTCTCTTGGTTCCTGTGGGTTAAAAGTAGGTCACCAAGAGAATTGTACAAAAACGGCACCTCTATAATAACCAACACCACCAACCACCAACACCATGTCTAAATATGACGCCAAAGGGCTGGACACGAGTCCCCAGAGCGTCAAATAGTGACGCCAAGAGTCCCGACCAAGCTTGTCTGAGTATGACGCTAAAGGAGACTTTTTTTGTGTCAATAGCAAATACCAAAGGCACCTGACCAGGGGTCACTCTGTGACGCGATAGGAGTGAGAATGTAATGGGAGGACAGCCCCTCACATGTACAAACTGCTAGAAGAATGTGTCAATACGTGGCCAAGACCACCTCTGAATGTGGTCTGAGCAACCAGATCTCAATGCATCCTCAATTGGGTGTGTTCACACTGTCCACGTCTGCTCAGATCACCCAGGACACATGTTAATACCAGGTCTGAACCGGTCCTAATTGCTATAATTTGTCTTGCTTCTTGACAGAAATACCTTCTGTTGCAACACCACATGACATTGTGTTAATAAAATATAGCCCCTTTGTTGCTTTTAGTGTCATGCTGTCAGTGTTGGATTTGGCAGGCACATGCAGAGTTGTTCTACATCTGTGTCCAATAGTATACTTCCTTTGAATAACAAGTACACGCTCGCCTACTGCCGCATGTATAATTGTTGAGGGCAACTGTTAAAAGGACTTTTTTTTCATTATGTAAATCTCCCAGTTCATGGCATATTTGCCTTTCAAGCAGAGGCCAAGCCATGCTGACATGTGAAGTTTATAAATCGTCTCATTGGAAAGACGGCGTCACAGCATTGTGCAAATGAAGAGCAATAAAGATCTTCTTCCAAGAGGGAAAATGGGTGCAAGATAGTCAGTGATTTCTAAACCAAAACACATTTAATAGTTTTTTTTTTGTCAAACAGACACAATTGGTGCTGTTCATGATGGATTGAAATGTTTAGTAATGGTGAAAACAACAAGAAATCATGAGATTTAAGGTGAACATCAAGGACCCTACAGTGTTGTACAGTATGTAAATAGAGACCTTTCTATTGCATCAGCATGACGCAACGTCTTACCCATAACGACTTCCTATGTGTACAGCAGTACCCTGACCTCATTCTGTCCCCTGAGGGATGAACACCATCTGTATGCATGGATTCACCGTTCCATATGTATGACTCCAGTAGTAACAACCTCCAGTCAACACTTATTGTTTGGCTAAACATACATTTGTATTGCTACTATAAGAGTTGAAAGTAAAAAAAAGAAAATCTTATTTCTTATCTTTTTTGGGAATTCCATTTGCCTAATGTATAGTTTTCACAGCCCTGTGTGGTGTCTTTGTTTATTTAGCAAAGTGCTGTTGTTTTGTCTCACTTTCTGTGTGTGTGTGTGTGTGTGTGTGTGTGTGTGTTTGTGTGTGGGTGGCTGATGGCTTGCGGGCATTGCTGTGATTGACTGTTTTAAGTGATTGCAGAGTTTTACCTGTGGCAACTGTTACCACAGGTAGGCTTAAACTCTTCCTCAGCTCCCAGCAGCCACACCAGCAGCTCCAGTCTGACACAGGATCCGTCGCTCGGTTGGAGATAATTGACAGCTTGAAGCCGTAGTTGTATAAAATAGTGTTTTGTGGACAGATATTAAGCAGCTTAACGTTTGCAATTTTGGAACTTGTACATAAACCGAGATTTGGACTTGAAAAAACACAGGTGTAACTAATAACTTTAACATGTAAACTCCAAATGAAGTGTTCCAGGATCAGGGCTCTGCTGGGCCGGCTCACTTGCTCGTCAATGTTGTTAGTTACACATATGTGTTAATGATGCGAAAAAGGGAGAAAAATGAGGATTGACAATAAAGGTATTTGGCTTGACAGTATTCTGCGCACAACACAGAACATTTTTACTAAAATTTTAGATGCAATTACCTTTGTTTTTGGAATAAATGTGGCTATGATTGACTGCTGGTTTTGTGGTTATCTGATAGTCCTGAGTGCTTGTTTCTTGCCCTGTTGGTCTTCATTGTAGCAATAGATAGCTTAGATAGCTTTATTTGTTACATATGCACAAGTACATAGCGAGATGATGCTTTTTGTGGAGCAAGCCTCCAGGCCGCGGGTGTTGGAAGCGCCGCCACACGCTCGCCTGAAAAGGATTTAAACAGACAGCAAAATGGTATAACAACATGATGCACAACACAACACACGCTTCACGGGGTCACATGAAGGAATTCTCACGCTTACCGGATTGTACAATGTTAGCACTATCAATAGGAATGATAGCAATGCCTACAAATGTACAACTAAAACTGCATTTGAGCTGGAATTACCCGATAAGTATACAGTAAGAAAACTGACTTCTTATCCAGAAAATAAGTGCTTTTATTTCCAATTTCCCAAATTCACAGTAACACAGCTACACGGAGTATATCCGAAATACAGTCCCACTGTTGACAAGTCATTCAATTTAAACTCAAGCCATCTTTTAAAGTTTCAGAAAAGCATCAAACAATGTTGGTCGTTTATTCTCACCCTCTAAGGCCGTGTTCACACTGCTTGCATTGGCTGTGTGACGGTCCGGCAAAAACACAGGTCTTTCCATTTACGTTGAATGGGGTTAGTGTGTGTAGACAGCGGGGGGCATTTAAATAAAAGTTGACTGACTCAACTTTTGAAAAAACGCAACCCCCCCACCTCACAGTGCAGTGGCAAATCATGTCACCAGCGATCAGACTAATCTGTGTTTGGAGATATGGTGTGAAGTGGTGGGAGGATCCCGTACAGGAAACAGCAAACATCACTGCCTTTTAGAAAGTTTTAAAACCATATGAGGGTAAAAAAAAAGGAAACACAAGCACTCAACTGCCCGGGGGCTTGTGCCAAATTTTTCCTGCAACAGCAAGCACGCACTCTATGTCTTATCTCTCTCTCCTGTGAAATGAAGCTGCCTTCAAGTGTGGTCAGAAACATCAAAACAATAAATCATAAAATATAAAGTCTACCTGTGCTTTGTTAGGGGGTTTAAAAACACAACAGGACGTCAGACAAGTGGGCAGTTTCATTGACGCTCCCGCCCCCCTCGCTGCACCACCCTGCAGAAAACCACTTTTCTTGCTGTGAACGCCCACTAATACGACCCACAGGAGCGTTTCATCAATGAGCGCCCTCAGTGGTTACCGTGGTGAAATGGTCCCAGTTTGGTTTTGTTTAGGCAGCAACACTAACTGGTTGAGTTTAGAAAAAGATTGTGGATGGGGGTTAAAATCAGAGGCTACTTCACTTCTGATAACCCGCACCCGCCACTTACTTTTATTTTCAAACGGGACTCAAACCCCCGGTCTCCTGGGTATAAGTCCTGTGTTTGTTGGACTCATCCACCACCTTGGATCTTTGGCCCTCTTACACTCACACCCCTCAATCCCTGCTTCGCTATCATAACTGCTACGACCACCGGAGGGTGCTGTTCCTTTGAATTAAAATGTAGGTCAACAGTGCAACAGGAACAAAAAACTTCTACAGGCGTTTTTAGGAGCAACGTCTCCAAGCATCTGCTTTTTCAATTTATCGATGATATTGGGTGCATTCATAGTGAATGAGCTTACACATTCACCCTTTCATTTTTGAAACTTGTTTGCATTCTGGCTAAGATTTGCTGGCGATACATTAATGCCTCACACTAAATAAAATGGCTGAAAATAGGTTACAGCTGTTCAGAACACATTGTGCGCTGAAACCAACGTGACAGTGCTTTGCAAGTGACGTAGCAATGTGCCTTACCATGTGTGTGTATTCCTCAGAGAGCTTTTAGACCCTGTAAGTGGTCTAGATTTAATGTGCTGTCAAACACAATAATTACACACAGCACACAAAATGTCCCAGCCCCTCCAGCCTCCACATCTGGCTGGTAATCTAACAGCTGAGGGCAGCTTGTGCCAGAGGTGTTGGGCAGTTAACTCCGAGCCACTGGCCCTGCATTAATCACTGATAGGTCAGGCCGAGAAAGGCTACACAGAGCAAATAACTCTAGCTGGACCTCAGGTTGTCTGAATACCCATGAACTGGGGAACCACATCAACACAGTGCAATCAGAGGGATGGGCAATGCGATGCCATGCATTCATTAAATTATTCATGCTCTGATTTACTAAACGGAAAATGTGTTTCATTATCTCAACGGTTTTTATGGCTGACGGAGGCTGTTCTTGCCAGATAAATGACAGCATCTGTCGTTTGTTGAAATGCTGATCACTCAGTTTTATCTTCTATGATAGAGCAACGTCTTGTGTTCTGTAGCCGAATGTGCAAATGTCACTGCAACGGCTCTTAAGGGCAACACACCGCCGGCATGGGACACGTGCCAAACCACCCAAAGCCATGGTTAGATGTGGAGTACTGTCACACACACAAGTGGAAAGTGGCTCTCTACCCGGCTCAAATTCCTCTTTTTCCGGCTAAACACAACAAGCAAAAGCCTCTGAAACGACTGGCAGCTCCAGGTGCTCGGTACCTGGCTCCCAGTAACCTTTTGTTGTCCAAATTTAACCGTGAAGACCGCTAAACTTAACTGTTAAGCAACCGGCAACCGGTCGTCACGTGACTGGCTGGCGCTAATTTCATACGATATTATTATATTTCTTATGAATGGGTGTGCAGACGTTTTTGTACGATATCATACAAAATAATTCTTGAGAATCAGAATCAGAATTAGCTTTATTTGCCAGGTATGAGGACACATACGAGGAATTTTTCTTTGGAGCATTGTTGCTAACACTGTGCTGACACATACAAAACAACCAAAAGAAAAATATACACACTAATATATACACACTAATATATACATACTCCAAACAGAACAACATAGAGGCATGAGTGAAAAAAGAGTTCAATTAAAATTATTTAAATATGGAGCAGAAGTGCGAGGATACTGGGATAAATAGTATTATGGTATTATATTACAATATGAACAGTGTGAACATTATGGACAGTTCTGAAATAGAAAATGAGAATGATGAATGAATAACATTTCATTCACGTGAGTGCGTTGAGCTTCGTCCCCCCCCCCCCCCCGTTGATATTGCAATGAAAAACAAAGGCTAAAGCTGCTTTAGCGTTATGTAGCACGCTGGCCGAGACTATGGGCGTCCCTTCTTGCATCCCTTTTGATGCGTTTAGGTCAAGGTGGGTGGGTGTACGGTTCCGTGACTTGCAGGACTAACAGGACGGTTAAGGACACGCGCGGGACCTGAACCCTGCTCTCCTGGGTGAAAGTCTTGTGTTTTACCGTTGACCTCTCAGCCCATGGTTGCATGAAGACATGGCGTTGTTCCTGGGGGCTTCTGTATCTGCTTGACAAGCCGACCGGACGTGACATGGGGGCGTGGCAGTATGGACAATTATTTGATTTTTTCAGTTCAATATTTAAGATTGTGAATTAATTTTGATCGATTTCTATATCGTGACACCTTTACCAGCCAATGGCACACAAGGTTAAGTTTGTACTTTAATCAACTTGCATCTCATAGAAGAAATACAAACAGCCTGATGATAAGAGGGTGTGTGGAGGAAGGAAATGTTAAGATAACTGTAAAATAATAATAAACTAAAATACCTAGCAGACATATGTTAAGTTGGGAATAGAAATGTCTGAAAGACCTTTCAAATTTGGATCCCATCTATTGGTACGTTAAATGTTTCCATTCCTCTGACGATGATGATGATGACGACGATGATGATGAAGATGATGATTAGTCCGGACTGACTTTCAGGCTTTAAGCAATATCCTCACACAGTTGTTTGTAGTTGTTTCTGATCATTTTCTCCCAGACTGTGACATTAAAAAAAAAAATGTATACACCTAATATCCATCTGTTCAGCATTTTACAACAGTTTACAATAAATTGTCTTAGTGAATTATCTTTTACGTTAGCTGTCAAAATTGGGAACATATGGAGGTGAAGAAAATGTGGAAATAAAGTGTTTCATAGCTTCCATTTCTCATGCAAACTACACAGGGCTCTAGCTCAGGTGTGCTGGTGCTAGATAAAACACAGCTTCTAAAGAGAGAGGGGAAGTTATTTAGGGCCTCAACATCTGCTCTGTTTCCCACAAGAATCATTCCCCTTGTTGACAGGATCTTGTTTTTCCAATTAACAGCCTGTGTTTTTCTTTGTAGTTTCACTTTTATGTTAAGTTCAAGCAGAAACTCTCATCCCAAACTGAGCTTAATGGTCCTGAAGCATGGTAGAGGTATGATAGTACATACAACCTGCTGGTACTTTACCCAGTGCCTGAAATGTACCTGCACGTCTTGTTTTCCATGAGTATGTGAGTAGTATGAGTAAGTTTCATTAATCAACACTTTTGTTGCCGCTTTTCATCGTTGTTTAATTTTTTCTTACGTTTTTGTCCCTTTTTTTAACACTTTTGTCACTTTGCACGTTTTCACCACTACGTGACACTAATTTGTTAACTCTAGTTTTACAGTTATTTGGGGAATTTATGCTCAATAAACCTCATTTATAGGAAATTATACCTAATGTTTGAGTCAGAAAAGCAGAAATTAGGAATTATTGAGACTCAAATTAAAGGAATGGATGTTGATGGATAAATGTCAATTTTTACTCAATACTATTTCAAAAAGACTTAATTTTGTTTACTTCAAATGCTATAGGGTTAGGGTTAGGGACACCTAAAAAATTATGAAAGTAGAGATTTGTACTTTCCAAAGAGCGTTGGGTGGAATCAATCGTGTTTAGGTAGATAAATAAAAAGAACACTGATATAGGAAAACGGGTCAATTTGACCCGAGGACAACATGAGGGATAAAAGGCTGAGACCATAGACTGACAATACAGTACATGGCTGACATATATCAAATAGGCTGATTTGTGAATAACATAGCATTGTAATGTAAAATCAAACATTCAGCACCTCTATACAGCCTGAATGGAATCACCTGAGAGTAAGAGCAGATTGCAGTGCATCCAAATCTTTTCTCACCCCATTGTCCAACAAGGCTAACTGCACATTTATCTTAACATCTTAAATCTTTATCTTAAAAGAAATGATTAGGCAGATTTCTATCCATGTTGTTTTTACACTAAACTCGTCATCATCAGCAATCATAGAAAAATCTAAAATGGCCACTAACACAGAGGAAGACATTAAATGGAGTCTCAGATGTCAGAGGAGACAACTCATTCAAGAGATAAATGGCTTTCCACTACATGGACGTTTTTTCCTATTTGTTGACATTATGGACTCAACGAGCGGCTCAAGGACAAATCTGGAAATGAAACAAAATGAGTTCACAAGGTGTGGAGTCACATCAGTAAATAACTCTGTCCATATCATTCAACTGTTGGCTTCACAGCATCCAATAACGGCTGCCCTTCGGACAACCTTTTGTTTACTGTGCCAAACAGGCAGTTTGTTTGGTCTGTATGTGTGCAAGCTATCTCGAAAAATACTTTTTAACAAGGAAGTTGGGTTCACATTGGATGATTCTGCAGTGCACTATTTGTCAATGCCGATGCAAGAAATTATATTAGAAGAATGTAAGGGTGTGGAGGTCAGTGCCTCCGACTTTATATCTGGAACCCACAGTTGGCATCACGTTCTAACAATTTTTTTTTATACATCATGCCTTAACCATACCCTAACCACAGTTGATTTGCCATCATTTTTACCCAAACATAGAGTCCCAGTTAGACAGAAGTAAGAGTGTGTTTAGCTTCTTTACTGTTACTGTCCAAGTAAAAATTGAATTTGTAAATTTCAGCTTGAGCAAGATATTTGCGGGACGCTGTGTCACGCGCGATGGCCTCTCCGACTTCACTGATGTCTTGAGGTTGAATCATAAATGGAGAAACAAATTATGTTAGCTGCAAGTTAATAAACTGGAGAACCGACAGATAAACCACACGCAGAGAACATGCTAACTCCACACAGAGGGACCAAAGCTGCTAACTACTACTAACGTCACCAAGACCTATTTTAGCTCAGGTTTCTCCTCATTGTCAAAAATCATTTAAAGCTCACCGTCAACTGTGCAACTTGCCAAAATTTTAATTTAATTTTTACTTTTTCGTGTTTTTTGTTATGGTTTAGCATAATTAGAGGACCCAAATGCAGAGAAGAGACAGACATTCAGGCGGGACAGTGTTTGATGGGACTCATTGCAAAAAAACTGGGAAAAAACAAAAAGGATCCCACAATGCAAAAATAAATGACACAAGGAGTTTAAACAGGAGCCAGCAATAAACAAAATCCCCCCCCCCCAAAAAAAGACTGGAAAAGAGTACAGGAAAAAGGCTCAGAGACTGCAGGGAAGCACCCAATTGCTTTTGTCTAGAATGCACCGTTAAACAAACACACAAAAGGAGCTGACGAGAGACAAAGGGAACACAGAGGTTAAATACAAGAGGTAACGAGCAAACAAGCATCAGGTGATGCAACAGGTGAACCACATCAGGGCGAGGACGACAATCACAAAGGTGGGAAACACAAGGCAGGTAGTAAAACTAGACAGGACTAAAGGGGGAACAGACTATCAAAATAAAACTGGAAACAGAACATACAGACACCAGACAGGCACAACACCAACAACACAAGACCAGGGAGGACACTAGATCACAAGGGGACAAAATACCAAAAGAAGGCACAGAAAACAAAGCAAAATGCCAAAATCATAACAGTTTTTTACACTTTTTTCCTAAATTTGTTTGGCTTCTTTTGGCGTTTAGCCGCTGACCAGTATATAAACACCACTAGGGCCTGAAATTACCACCTGCCAAATCCGGGTGAATTTTGCAATTGACGCGTATCACTGTCAATCTACCTGCCAAATTGTCACGTAGCCATGAGAAGTAAGTTATTCCAATTCCAATCCAACTTTATTGGTTAAGCACTTTAAAACAACCAAACTTAACCAAAGTGCTGTACAGAAAAATACAAGAATACAACATTATAACACTATATTATAAGCAATTAAACTAAATAATTAAATGCAGTAAATGAGGTTGACATCTTACTAGGCCACAGAAGAGGTGAGTTTTAAGATGGGACTTAAAAACAGACAAAGAAGAGGCCTGTTTCACATGCAGAGGCAGATCCTTCCACAATTTTTGAGCCGACACCGTAACTCCTCTCTGAGCTTCCGCTTAGTGTTAGGCACACTCAGGAGCAGCTGATCATCTGACCTGAGAGAGCGTGTTGGTACGTAAGGGCGTATCAGCTCAGCGAGCTTCAAGGACTGAAGGATCTAGAGCAGGTTTCTTTGATTAGGGGTTGTACTACTGCATGTTTAAAATGTTCAGGGACCACACCCGAGTACAGACTGCTATCAATAGATTATGGAGGGGCAGTAACTCAGTCTGTGGGGAGTTTGGTTGGGAACCGGAGTGTCGCCGGTTCAAGTCGGAGTGTTGATTGGTAGCTGGAGAGATGCCTCTTTACTTCCTTGGCACTGCCAGGTGCTCTTGAGCAAGGCACCCCCCCCCCCCCAACCAGGGAGCTGTTCCAGCTGGCAGCCCATTCACTCTGACATCTCTCCATTTGAACATGAAGGAGGTCCTGAGGTGTGTGTGTTTCAGGCCTGTGTGTAGTGATTACTAACAGAGTGTAAATTATAATTTCAATCAATAAACAGTTTAAAATAAATTATAATGACAGTGGGGAAACCTCCTTAAATAGTCGGGCAGGGACAGAATCATTTGGAGAACCTGAGGGCTTCAAATGAACAATACTGTCCTGTAAAAAGGATAGAGTCATAAGCTGAAAAGGTCACTTTTATTGTTGACCTTTTCAGCTCATGACCCCTCAATCTCTATAATAAAGAAGTAAAGGAAGGTTTCACACATAGCAGTGCATGCTTCCATACAGGCAGTCTACGGGGTATTTAGAAGTGAGTCAATAGTGTTAAACAAACCACAAGGTTTGTGACATTTTGACAGGATAATATCTGAGAAATGTTTTCTTTTAGCATCTTTCTAAGTTTCCTGATAATGACGCCAGCAGTCCCTTGACATTTGAAAAGACAACTGCAGTTTGTCCTTCTTCCACTTGCGCTCAGCTCTATGGCACTCACTTTTGACAGCATGAGTCAAGTCGTTTAGCCAGGGCTCAGATTTAGTTCTAGGCTGCCCGGATTTTAATGGAGCCACAGTGTCTAAAACTGTTTGGCAGGGGGAGTGAAATCATGAGCTGAGCTCCTCTGTATTGCACACAGACTGAGGAATGATGTAGTTCTGACTGATAGCAGAGAACTGAACAGCAGTGGAAGGGTTAATGATGCGACAGCGCTGGGTAGCAGCACGAGGTTTAACTGCCTTATAGGCAAGAGCAGCCTCAAATAATACAGGCATATGGTCAGAAAACACTGCATCACAAATCTCTAGATTAAAAACAGGCAGACCGTATGATAAAACAAGATCAAGTGCGTGTCCATGTTCTTGTGTGGGTCCAGACACAGATTGCACAAGATTAAAAGAATCATTTAGGACTAAAAAACCCTTACCTGGACAACACTAATGAACATTAAAACCCCAACAATAAGAACAACATCATATTTAGGCATGATTTCAACCAGGAAATGAGAAGAATCCTTTAAAAAGTCCTTATTGTACTTGGGAGGCCGATAGACCACAGCACACAACACTGTGCGAGAGCAACCAAGCTCAAATAAGCTCAGTTCAGAGCTGGTGAAAGAGGATCATATCAATAGCTGCTTACTGTTGTAGTGACTCCTATATACAGTCGCTATTCCTCCTCCTCGGCCCGACGTCCGAGGGGAGTTAAAGTAGCAGTAATCATTAGGTAAAAGTTCAGTGGAAGCGCTGGACTCACCGACACTCAGCCACGTCTCAGTCACACAGAGAAAATCCAATAGCCGGTACGTGAAGTCTTTAAAGACAAAAGTCTTGTTTGCTAGTGATCTAGCATTTACCAGCCCAATCATGGCGGGAACCGGCGAGACCGTGGCGTTGGCTGTCAAGGGAACTGGACCCTGGGGCTGCATGTTGCGATGATTCACCCCGTGCCATGGCAGGCTGGGGCTGTGGGGCTGAAAAAACCCTTCCGGGCCGACGATAGGTACCAGCCATACACCAGTAGAGAGCCGACATCCGGAGCAAGGAGCGAGACAAACAGCACAACACACATAGCACAGACAAAGACAGAAGACAGGCCAAAAACACTGGCGCCATCTTCAATATGACGACGAGACGTGTGTGTAAATCTCACATTTACCAACAAAATGCACAGCGAAAGACATGCAAAACATGTCCAACCGTCCTGCCAACACATTTTACCATCAATGTACGCTGGAATGATTTTTCACTCTGATTCTGCTGAACGTTGCTGCTGTTTTAATCCTGTCAGTGCTTATACCATTGAAAGAAACACCCCAAATTCACTGAAAGTAATCAGTCATTTTACCTGCGAAGAACGTTGCATGGAACCATCTATGTTGTGGTTTTGAAAGAACGGTTGGTTGGAAGAAACCCATATTTTTGATATAGAAACTTTGAAAATGAGCCCAATTTACCCGAGGAAACCAGGAGGATTAATTAAAAATTAAATGGCACACTATTCATTCTCTTACCTCCACTATTCATTGTTGCAATTAAAAGAAACATGTTTATTGACAGAACTATTGAAAGCCCTCTGTAATGAAGGTTAAACCGAGTGTAGCAATTACCTGCGTGCCATCGAGCAGGACATGTCACCCCAAAGCCAATAAATGCACGCCTTCTTGCTACTTTTTGCCACACTGGACAGCAGCACTCACTGAATTCATGATTCTATTCAACCTGTTAGCAAAACTCTTTCAAAACATTAATCATGGGCTTGTTTTTATGACGCAACCATACGTTGGAAATAAAAAAGAAAACCAGGAGAGAGAAGAAGCTCTATTCGAAGGAGCCATCTTCTGCAGGCTGCCATCCCAAGAACATTTATAAACTTGATCCTCAGCTCCCTTCATGCTACTTAATGCTGCTGATGCGTGTGAGAGACAGGGTGCTGAGGATCTCATTACACCCGCTGTCACCACCCTCAGGTGTCGTGAGTAACGACGCCTCGCCCACTGACACCGCAGAAGCCATGGCTGCTGATTTCAAACCGGACTGAGGTTTATATTGATCCCCCAGCCCAGGTTTGGAGACGATCTCGCTTTAATTGAGCATCAGTATTCTGCCCCGTGGCGTTGATGATACAGGGGCGCTCGCTGAAGTTGAATCTTCCTTTGTTTAGAAAATGACGTGCAGAGAGGGATCTGCCAGCCAGGAAGATGAATAACAGGGGCGAATTTCGCCCTTTTTTGCCCATAATTTAAATCTTGGCAAAATAATTCAAAAAAAAAAAAAAAAGTCACAACATTGTGAAACTAAACCCAGAATCTAGATGCCTAGATCATTCATAAAAAAATTTTTGGTGCCATTCATTTAAAAAAAAGTAGTGCTTGGAAGCCATTGGTCAAAATTGCATTAATCTCTAATTTTCTAAAGTTATTGATGCTGCATTTTGGAAAGCATCGTATCTATATGCAGTATACACGTCCGATTTCATTTGTAAGACCACCTCACCTTTGTAGTAACGCCCCTGTGGCTCAGCATTAAAGTAGGTCTTCTCAGAAGTTTAGATGTTCTAGTTACATAATACAGTGTTGCCCCTACCATGATGGTCCAAATGATGTTAAAATGCATGACATGACACAAATATATGACATTAACAGGGTACTGGGCTCCTATCCCAGAGTTGTCTCTAGTGAATGTAAGGATGCACTGTCATGGTGGATGTAGTAGTTCCACAACTTCATAAGGTGTTGATGATTGTAACTCTGCAATTTGTCCTAGTAGTTCTCATTTTAATACAGACGGATAAAGAGACATTTTTGTTAATTAGTGTGGGAAAACAATCGCTCCTTGCATACCCTGACAAATTCTAATCCCTTTGAACAGTAGGAAAATGTAATGAGATTTCAATGATTTGTTGGATCATAATAATAATGATAATAAAAACAAAAATAATATTGATAACAGTAATCATCCAGTTTATCATTTCTCAAATCGACACTCTGCAGACTCCAAACTGTCTTATAAATGAACCCTGAAGTCACATCTTCATAAGCAGAAACAACGTAGGATGGTTAGGGGTTGGCGTGAGATTTTGTTTAATTTACTATTTTCTGAGTTTTTCTGTTGGCCTGCCCTGCGTGTCCCTGCTGTTTTCTTTTTTTTCCACCCTCCCTCCTGCTGCTCCCAGGTGAACACGGACACCTGATTCACATTCTACAATCATCTGCTCCCACCGCTCACACCCGCCTTCCATCTTTAATCAAGAACAGTATGTTAACCCCGACTCTTCAGCCCATCTTTGCGTGATCGTTGCTCCAGTAACACCGGTGAAACTCTCACAAGCTGTTACATTCCTTACGTTTCTATTGTATGATTTATATGAGCGTGACAACTCACATTCATGAACACGAACACACACACACACACACACACACACACACACACACACAGTGGTCACTCAGGATGCATTGGGAGACACATTCTACTAACAGGCAGTGGTGGAATGTCACTGAGTACATTTACTCCAGTACTGTACTTCAGTCCAAATGTTGAAGTACTTGTAGTTTACTTGAGTCTTTTCTTTTCATGCCACTTCTTGCCTCTACTGCACTACATTTCAGACAGCTTTAGTTACTAGTTACTTTAGTTACTAGTTAGTTGACACACTCTTACTGTCTACACCCTTCCCTTATAATGCCCATATTTAATTCTTTTTTTAAACCATGCTTGAATAGTTACAATTTTTATTCTTATATTGTCCATATCTATCTGTCTACATTAGCATTTTGCACTGTAAAACATATGTAGTTAATGAAATACTGTTTTATATTATTTTAAACTACCCAACATTATAAGGGCCTACGAGTCCAGCTGAGATGATGAGACCATTAAACACACAGCTGTCTGGATCGTTTCCTGGTTCTAAAATGGGAGTATTCTTCTTCTTTGAGTACTTTTAAGATCTTTAAGTACATTTTCCCGACGATACTTACATACTTTGACTTAAGTGACATTTTCAAGCAGGACTTGTTACTTGTAAGAGTATTTTTACAGGTTTTGGTATTAGAACTTTTTACTGAAGAGAAGGCTTTGTGTACTTCTTCCACCACTGACGTCAGGTCGAAACACACACACACACACACAGTACTTAGAGCTGTCCACGTGTGATGGGATCACTCAAGACAGATGTTAAAACACCAGGTCAGGACAGACCGTACATGTCAGGCTGTTCCAGAACACACAGTATTTCAACAACAAGAGATATTTATTCTGAACTCAACAACTCCACAAAGTAAAAGCCACAAAGTGCTTCACATTCAAGAAAAATTTAAATTCCACGGCACACCAACAATTATTCTTAACATTTTAAACAGGAAGTAACCTTTTCTCCAAACCAAGCCTGGAAAATGAAAACATGTTTGTGTCCTCAGCCTGGTGTCCACCTGCTAGGGTTTGCCTGAGAGCAGCGTGGCTGGGGAGGAGTGATTGGCGAGCAGGGCTCGGGTTAATCCTCGGTGCCTCAGGGTGTGTCAGAGGGAAGTGGGCCGGAGCCAGTCCACTGCAGTCCTGCTGCATCTCATGCAGGATGCCAAGCACTGGCCCCAGGAGCCGCATTTTAAACTCAACTCCAGCACGCACTGCAGCCGACCTCAGCCACCGATCCCACCTGTGTTGGTGTGTGTGTGTGTGTGTGTGTGTGTGTTAGTAACACAGAAATGAAACAGCCTGAGGGAAGGAAACAGTGTGACGTGTGTGTGGGTGCTTCCCTTCGCTGTTTTAAAAAGATGAAAAGGGGTGGAAGAAGTATTTAGATCCTTTACATGTGTAAAAGTACTAATAACACACTGTAAAAATACTCAAGTAAAAGTCCTGAAATGGAAATGTTGTTAGTTAAAAGTATTGAAGTATCATCAGAAAAATTTACTTTAAGTATTAAAAGTAAAAGTACTCAAAACAGAAAAATCCATGCTTGTTGTGGTCTGCTGCTTTCCCCCATCCTGTGTGTGTTGTCTGTCCCTTTCCTCTGTGTGTGTGTCTGTCTTGTCGTTCTCTGTATGAGGGGGCGTGCCTAGAGGAACTGGGTCCAGAGGCGTGGCCACTCATCTCTGCTCCGTCACCTGCACAGCTGATTCCCATCTTATCATACACCTGTGCAGCATTCATACCCTGGCTGACCATCTCTTCAGCGCCAGATTGTTACGTACACCTTCGTGTTAATTTGGCTTTGTAGTTTAGTAATTTTTGTCTTGTGTTGATCTTTTTGGATTCCTCGTTGTGACCTAGCTCTCTGTGCAGATCCCACTGTTCCTGTTCAACGCTGTGCTGCTCGTCATTCCCACTCCGACCTGCCACCTGCTTCGCCCAGATTTCACAGGAGAATCGACTGTTGCTTCAGTTTTTGCCCAAGCTCAACATACGTCTACAAACATTAAAATAACATTAACTTCTATCAGTCTCCTGTGTTGTATCTCTGAGTTCTGGGTCACACTAATATCACAACAAAACTATTCTGTCAAGTGTCAGCCTATCGTCTCAGCTGGACTCCTAGGTTGTTGTATTGTTGGGTAGTTTCAGTTATAATAAAATATTGAATTTAATAAACTGTGTGTTTTGTGTGCAAACATCGTAATCTGTAAAGTAGGCCTAAGCAGTAACAAAAGTAACTAGTAACTAAAGCTGCCACATGTAGCGGAGTAAAAAGTACAACATATCTCTCTGAAATGTAGAAGTAGAAAAGTGGCATGAAAGGAAAAGACTCGGGTAAAGTACAAGTACGCAATGTACTTAGTTCCACTCCACCACTGATGAAACGAGTTATTTTGCAAATGGGCGGCTCCTTTTGAGTTAAGTGTGTTTCCAGAAGCTGGCTGATGGAGAAAATGTTAAAGATTCAAATGGTGTGCTGCATCCTATTCTCCTGTTGCTACGATATGTGAATGAATACGATAATGCAGGGAAACCCAGGCAGCTAATTAGCAGGAACAAAAACAGTGTTGGCAAAAGCCACAATTCAATCAACTTTGCATATTTTGTAACAGCTCTTTGATGTTAATACTCCAAGGGCCTACTGTGCATCTCATGTCATACTTATTACACAAAGAAACAAACCAATCTGAAATGAAAATGGGCCTCTTTCATTTGGGATGCAGGCTGAATCTGTACGCAAACACAAACAAAGGGATCAGTCACATCCCAGTTGCATAGAAGGTGAACCCAAAAGTCAAAAAATTGAACAATCAAAGTGTACATTTTCTTTTCTTTACTCTGTCCCTATACCATGTCCACCTGATGTCACAGTTTGCTTTTCTCCTTTTTCAGTAATTGAATAGTTTAAGAGGACATTTGAGACGGCAGTGTAGCAACGTGATAAATTGGTATAATAAATTACTGCAATCAAACAATATTTGTACGGAGCAGAGGGGCAATGTTGTTTTTTCTAATGGCACATACCTATGGTAGTGGCACAGGAGTTCAAAAAGAGAGTCAACCCCATATAAGGAAATATTTTTTTCCCATATCATGTACAGAATTATGGTCAGACGAAGGATGAATGGGTTCATATGATATTGTACAAAGAGTAATGTTGAGTTGTTGTGACCAAAATTAAAATCATAGTCTTAAAACCCTTTGAATCTGGTGTAAAGTTTGCATTACCTTGACATTTGCAATTTTATTCTGATTTTAGAGATACTAATTGGTTTTAAGGTGATTCAAATGTTAGTCGTTACTATAAGGGATCAGAATCTCTTGAAGACAACAATGATCAATGTCGAGGTATTTGTACGATATCATAGAAAATTACAGTGAGCACCGGCCGGTCACGGTTCAACCGGTCACATGTAGGGATGTAACAGTATGAAAATGTAACCGTGCGGTTGTAGTGACCAAAATTATTACGGTTTCAGGTGTTATCGTGGTATTTTTTGAAGTGTGTTCAATGCATTTATTAGACACTTATGTCCTGGACGTTCTGCAATAAGAAGAACTATCTTCAATAAGGTGTCCTTCACCATTCTTATAACAACCTTAGTGTGCCCATGCTTCAGACTCAGTCCTCTTAGACGGGTGCTAAATGTCCTGAGTGCTGTCATCTCCTCCTTCCGCCCTGATTCCAACTTCAAGAAACACCCGTTGGAGGCTACGCAGTCTTTCAGGAGCCTCGGATGAAGCTGGGAAGGACTAGACACACAGTTTCCACACGGTGGTAATAATGATATTTCAAATGAAAACAGTAAATGTTGTCGCCATCTTTTTAATTTGATTTTCCGTTACACTGATAACTGTTACACATAAAGCTCTTCATTCAAGCACAGCACCATCGGTGTAGTTGTGTGTAGCTGATCTTCTTCTGCTACTGTGTGTGTGTGTAGTAATCTGGCTCAATCGTGCCTCTAATGGAGCGGTGGTAGAATCAATCAGGAAATGGGCTACCTCGAACAGCATGGTTGGACCGAAGAGTTGATGAAGACTTGCAGAAGGACGTTATGTGAAGATCAGCGATCATCACGATGTTTTGTTAAATACTGCCATTTCTTTGATATAAAGTGAATAGGTAGACATGGTCTGGGACAATCTGTACCTTAGTATTTACAACATATTCAAAGCATCAGTTATCAGTGTTGGAAGTATTCAGACATAAGTACCAACACAACAATGTAAAAATACAAAAGAAAAGGCTTGATTTAAAATCCCTCTTAGGGAAGTACAGAAGTATAACGAGAAAAAAGGGCATTTGAGTTTTAAAGTAGAAGCCCTGTTTCTGCAGAAAAACTATTAGATTATATTATTAGATTACCATTGCTGATGCATTTACGCTTAGCATTAGCATATCTGGTCGTGGTGGAGCCAGTCTTAATTATTTTACTTTGTTTGACGGGAAAAACAAAACAAGTCAAGAGCTTTTCTGGCAAGACACTGTGTCTTGATATGAGAGCAACCTTGTAACATGTTGGGAAGTACCCTTGTTAGCTTTCTGGCAGAGAGTAAGAAGAGAAAATTGATACTACTCTCATGCCAGTCGGTTAAACATGACGCGATAGTCATGAGAGGGTCTGTTTAGCTTAGCATAAAGCCTGGGAAGGGGGGAAACGGCTAGCCTAGATCTATGCAAATGTATTAAACTCTGTCTACCAGCACATCTAAAGCTCATTATTTAACGACATCTCTTTAATACGTACAAAAAAGATGTGTTTTTTTTAATGAAATATTTCCCTTGTGTCAGCCGCCCAGTCTCATGGCATGGTTTGTGGAATGGTGGTGACGTTATTAAATCTATTGATTCGTGTACAGGGACATGATTTTCTGTTTTTGTTCTTGGTGTTGAGTACGAATTTTAAACCAATGTATTTCAATGGGAAGTTCTTTCCGTAATAACAGGACGTAAGGAGGTTGGTCAGGGTGGTGGACGGGTCAAACAACACAGGACTTTCTTTTCCTAACCACAACCATCACGTTGTTGCATCGCATCATGCACGTGGCGGTCTGTCCACTGACGTGTGGCGTCTCATTTCCCCACTGTTGTGGACCCCAAAATCCATGGATTGTGTAAGGGCAAAAATAAAGGAGACAGTCGTGTTACTGTTGACGAATCAATACATCTAAATAAGGGGACAATTTTACGAATTGCCGTGAGACCGGGTTGGAATCTGTGGATAGACTGGATACCTGCCCCTTTCTACTGTCCTGTGCCAGTTTGTCTTGTACTATTCGGGTCAATGTTCCAGCCTTGTGAGGTTTTCTACCCTGCTTTATCTTCTGGTTTTGGATCCCTGACTCTTGAGTTTTGGTAGTTTGTAAACAAACTGTTTGGACTTTGACACCTAAGAACGAGTGCATTCGCGAGTCCAATACCCTGCGTGAGCTGTTTGTCAGGGAGAGAAGTGAGAATGCAGTTTAGTTGTAAGAGAACGTAACTTCTTTCTTTAAACACTCCAAGGTTATGGTATCTACTATCTCAGTATACAGTATGTACATACTGTACATACCAAACAGTATGCAGCGTTTTGTTAGTATTAAGTACATACCATTGATTGAATGTGCATCAAATCCAATATCTGACAAGCTGATTATTGTTGCTATCAAATATTTCCATTGAGGCTTTGAATGAATCAATATGTCTACAGTATGATATGAATGTCTCCCCCCCCCCCCCGGCCAATTCAGTAATGCTCATGTTCAAACACAGTTTCTCCTGCAAGTAAGGTACATTGCATTCACTGCATTGATTATCAGAGAACGTTTCTTTCCTCCTCTTTAGCGCTGCTGTGCCTTGCTAATGCTTTTTGATAGTGCTTGGCAGATGCATTAAGAAAGTCTAACCTCAAAATAGATCTCACAGAAGCTGAGCCGCTTTGCAGGGGTTGGTACAGAAGGAGTTTAAAAGAGGAGAAATTTATTTTCTCCCTTTGTTAGTCATGTTGGTGAAGCCTGTGGCAGGTCGTGGATGAGGGATCAGAGTATTGACAGCCTACGTATATAAACTCACACCACCATACATCAATAAGCAAAAATCAAGAAACAGAGGATACAGACCCACATATACAGTACATGATTAAAAGTGATTACTTAAGCATGAAATACCATATTCTGGCTTTTGGGCAGAAACCTTCAATTCAGTTTATTTAAGAAGGATAGAGTGCAAAATAATGAAACACATGATTATACATACATGTTTATTTGTGTTGAAAATGCCTGAATAAACCAAAATGCTATTTTAATCTGAAAAAGACGTTGTACTGTGTCTTCATATTTAGTCATTTTAATTTTTTTTCATAAATCAATGCTATTGATTGAACAGATATTTAAACCGTAAGGTCATATCATCTGACTTTGTCAAAGGTAAATGGCTAAATAGGTTTTCAGATTACGTTTTGGACATGCAAGGTTTTTGCCTGACAGTGAAGATATACTGTGAGCTCTACCCGCATGTTGCAACTATTAATGGAAAATAAATGACAAATCAAAAATGATGCACCGATAAATGATTTACTAAAGATTTGTCATCTTGCTTCGGTTTACATCTTGTTTTTGTAGTTTCCTCGAACCGTCTAATCTCTAATAAATGTTTCCTCCTAATTTGTTTCCTGCCTCCCACTGGGTGATGTGTTCAGGCAGCAGGGAGCAGCTCTTATTATGTGTGCATTCACCAAGGGATTACACTGTGCGGCTGTATAAGACCTAGCTTTTGGATGTCTTGTTTGATTGAATTAAAAATAGCCCTCGCAGGCAAAGTCAACCCTACTGAACCATGTAAAGTTTCTTCCTGACTTCTTCCCGCTGGCACCCTCTTGAGAAAGCCATTATAGATATACAACAAGTCCTGCACATGAGTGCTCTCCATGCAATCTGAGATGTATCAGTGAGGTCACCTACGAGGCTGGAGATGGAAGTGTGTTGATTGATTGGCTTTGTCTGTAGTACCTTTTGTCAAACAGTGATTTGAGAGAAAAGTATTGATCTAACAGGGCAAGCTGACAGGTTTTAGATGCATTGAAACATCAGCTGTCTTTCCCGAACACTGTCTCATGTCTATTTTAAAAACGCCTTTATTGAACTATGAAAATGCAGAGACAACAGCGCAGTGGGGAGCTTGAGGATTTGATAAATAATAAAAAGGTATACAACAACAAAGAGTCGTGAAGAAAGCCGTACACCACCCATCTCTGTAGTTCCCCTCAGCTCTGAAGCATTTAGCAGGATTTTTCTCATGGTCGTGGTTTCTCTTTTTAGCCGTCTTTCCCGGAGCAGACAGCTGTTTTCAGTGGAAAAGCCCTGATTAAGCAACTGTGCCAAACGGCACACAGAAAACATTAGCAACTTTACAAAAAATCAATTAATTCAGCTTTAAAGTGTTCATTAATTAACAAAGAACAACATTGAAAAATGTATTGAATTGATAACATCTGCAAAGGACTCAAACACAGGTATATTTGCATGACCCTTGTTTGGACAGGTCATGCCAGACCTTCCTCCACAGCCCTGCACAGGAAGGTCTGGCTAGTCCACACAACATTTCGGGATGAGAGAAAAATGTGCTGTGGTCTTTTTTTTTTATTTCTTAGAACCAATCACAATCGTCTTGGGCGGCAACAAGAGCCACGCTGCCTCTGCTAAATAGCCTCAGGAGTAGTTTTAGTTTTACATCAGAAAACTCAGACTGGACAGATAGTCTAGCTAGCTGTCTGGATTTACCCTGCAGAGATCTGAAGACCAGGTAGCCATAGTCCTCAGAAATCCACCGGAATTAAGAATGGCAACACATAATGAGGAAGGTGACGGACTTCCTGCCAAAAATTAGGGACTCCCGGCAAAATGTTCAGCAGCACATAAACAATCCTGGAAATGAAATGTCGTCAATATGGACACAAACTACGCTCTCACGCTTGAAAGCTCTGTGTTAACTGCGCCTACAGCAATTAATAAGAGGAATGCATCCAAATAACAGTGCATAACTTTTCATAGCTACACATAAAAACGAATGGTTCATGAGAACAGCCTGATTTAGTACGTTCAAGGTTAAGGAAAAGGTATCTGTGCTGACACATGATACATCCTTTTGTGTTACAAATAGACACTGCTGTGTTCCAACACTGTCCTTGCCATCCACAGCCGCTGTCATACAAAGTGCATCAGGATTCTTTTTAATTACTTTGCAACCCATACAGAAAGTGAGGAGACCTGCACAGAAAGCCCCCGTCACTGACATTTCAAGACCCATGTGAGTTTGGGGAGCTCTGATTCTATAATGACAATACTCGTTATGGCCTACAGGTCCTAATTTCAGGGTGTGATACATAGTGTGCCACAGATGGAGGTGCAGAGATTTTCAGTAGTGCAAATCTATGTTGTCACTGTAAAGTGCCTCCCTTAAAAGACTGCTGCCAAATGATACAGATATTGAATGTATTATTTATGGTGTGAATCTACCCAGAGGATGGGTCACAGCCCTTTTCATCTCCTAGCTTTGGATCCACGCAGACAAAAGCTTAGACGGTCAAAGAGGAGATGATTAAAATGGGTTTAGAGAGTTGGCTTTGCAGTGCACAATGTGATTGCATCATCTAGGAGGAAGCCTATTGTTGCAATGGAGAATGGCTTTGCAAAGGGATATCACAGCCATTTGGCAAATGTGTTGAGACGATGGCCTCTAATTTCAGCTTGTAATGTAATTATATCAGCACAGCCTCTGCGGCGTGTCCTCCGTGACTGAACGGCAGTCTGGCTAATGTTCCCTCGGGCATTCTCATGCAAACCAGCTGCATTCATCACATTTATCATTTCTACATCCGTAACAGAGGGACACGACGAGAATGACTTGGGAGGTCATTCAGGTTGAATTTAACATCCATTTTGAGGAAAGAAACACAGGTGAATGAATTTTTTCCAATTATTTTATGGGCTGTGATCAGTGAATTGCCACCAAACTCCAGGATACTGGCAACATTAGGCCAACAGCCGGTGGAGACAATATAACCAAATTTAAAATATAAAATCCAATGAAATTTCCTTCTCCGGTGAGGGAACGTCATTCGTGGTCCGGCAGATTCAGACAGAACATCCAACAATACATAGTCGATAATCATATCCGAGAATAAATATTTACTAACTAAAAACCCCGAGGGTAGGAGTAGAGGGGTGGGTAGGGAGAACAGGTCCAAGTCTGTAGGACTGGGGAGTAATGTCCCGATTATTGACACAAAAAAGCGCTATGTGGCCTGAATGGTCTGACAGGCGTGCTGATAAATAAATTTCAGAGTGGATATGGAAAGGCGACACATGAAAGCGTCTCAGTAAGGTGACGTTTTACCATGAGCTGCCGAACAGTCTCAGAACATCACGCCAACATGTCCCTAATGTGTTTTAAAAGGGTTAAGATCTGGATCTTGGAAGCTTCTTGTTCAGGGACTAATGTGTTTGTGATTCATGTGTAATTATTTAATGTACATCCGCTCCATTATTTACTTTTTTCACTCCTTAACCCTTGTGTTGTCCTCGGGTCAAATTTGACCCGTTTTCACAATGTTTCTATTAGATAGGTTACTTAGAACCAAAATACCCAAAAATGACTTGGATGCATGGATGTTTGTTTTACGGAACCCATAAAGCGATCTTTGCACGCAAAAACAATGATTACTTTTATTGAATTTTATAAATGGTTTTAAAACAGTATTGTGACTAAACTTTGACACAGACCAGTCAGTGATTCACTCAACATCCTTTGATCTTAACTCTTCGTCAAAATAATTCATAATGTCTGCTTTTATAACTAAAGAATTAGGTATAATGTCATAAATTAGGTGTATTGACAATGAATTTTAAAAAAAAGTGTGTAAAATAGGCCTAACGACATCCTGGGACAAACCTCCAAACAGAACTTTTTTTCTCAGCGATCAGCAAGTCGGACATCACAATAACTTCTTTTTTTTCTGTCCGCAGCAGGATAACCCTTAGTGATTGGACAAAGACTGACATCGGGAGCGCATTTAGAGTCATTTCCATATTAATTTATGGGAGGAGGCAAGGCGGGGTCTGTGGCGCTCATCTTCCTGTTGATTGTGATGTATAAAGGAAAGGTGTGCAGGACCTGGCGTACACCTGGTTTCATACATGTGAATATTTCTGTGTGAGGTAGGCTACTTTTTCATGTTTTGGCCGTACGCCATCTTCTGGTATGAAAGCTGCACAATCTTTTATACATGTGGCCCCTGGAGTCAGAAGAAAATTAACTTTTTTTTGTAGTCCATGTATGCACCTGTTGTTCATTATCAGGTTTGTGAACAAAGTATGAGGAAAGGTTAACTCAATTTAAATAAATGTCATGTTCCTGAAAAGTAGCCTGTTGTTTGGTCTCACAGTAGCCTACAAACAATAGAAAAAATGTGTGTGTGTGTGTGTGTGTGTGTGTGTGTGTGTGTGTGTGTGTGTGTGTGTGCGTGCGTGCGTGCGTGCGTGCGTGCGTGCGTGCGTGCGTGTGTGTGTGTGCGCGTGCTCCAAAACTTCTAATTGACGTTGTCCAATTCCTTCAAAGCGCGACAGCAGTGTCGTCTCAAAGCTCGGAATAACCGTAAAATGTACTGACTTTGTGAGTGTCTTTATTATGTCTGATTTCCAATCTCCTACTTTTAGTTTTGCCCTGTAACCACAATCAGATACTCATAACTTGGAATAGAACAAGGACCTTGTCTTTGTCAAGGACCAAAGCCTTTGTATTATTTCTGTATGAAGTAATTGTGTGAGCTGGAAATCCCCCTTAGGCTCCTTTGTTTGACATTAGCCTAGTACGTAAATCCATTTTAATCAAGTTCCAGTCGACTTTTCCTTTAATGTGTGCATACAATGTGATCTGTTCATGCTGAGAGAGATACGCTCCGTCCAACAAGAGAAGTAGCCGTCTTTGAACTGAATGAATGATTCCCAACCAAGGGTACTTGTACCGCAGGGATACAACACAAGCTACTGCATTGCCATGTAGTGTGAGGTGAAAGCTTGCACAGATACATAAAAATTGCCATTTGATTTATTTTTTTTAAATCCACATTTATTTTTAGGAAGAAAATAACCATGACAATAGAACCATCAAAATTGCTTCTGAGCGTTGGATAAAGACGCCATGGAGACCTTGTAATTGTGTTGTGAACTGGTATTAGATGCTGTGCTCTGTGCAGGGTCACGCAAAATCCCGCACAGAGCACGACATCTGTTGAAGAGACTGCCGGTAAATTAGGAGCAAGAAGTGAGAGAACAGAAGAAGAGAGCAACGAAATGGCAGAGTTTGAGTTAACATCAAACGTGACAATGAGTGGCTCAGTTTCAAAGGTCGCCATACCTATTCGAGCCGGAATACACGGACAAGGAAGGAGCTACAACTAATGGAGGTGAATTGGAGAGCTAGCTAGCTAGCAGTGTTAGCAGCAGATAGTAGAGCCTTCAGGCAAGTGTTATTTAAATAAACTCCTGGTGTACTAACACAATTTCCAATGCCTTGAGTACAGTACCTGTTTGTACTATTGTAGAAGTTTGGTACCATCCAGGTCATTATTAATGGGGTAATTTACGAGATACACATGGTCCATTAGCGCCTGCACTTAGCCATTCAGCTAATAGCGCTGACTCGCCCAATGTTAGGCTCAAGGCCATGGTGCAAATG
>NC_048417.1:3097440-3131471 GCF_013103735.1 Etheostoma cragini
ATAAACGCTTTAGTGAAGCTCCCTCCGGCCTGCTGCCTGTTGCTTTTGGGTCCTCACCTCACCCCCCACCGTAACAACTTGTCCAATAAGCCTTCTTTGCAAACTTACTACAGCATTATGTGACTGTGATATTCGTTGCCAGTAAGTATGTCAACCTAATTGTATTAGATTGTTCTTGTTTTCACTTGCATAACATAAATTTTAATTTATCATAGGAAAGAAAACCCAATTAAAATGCACTCATCCATCGATGTAATTGAATCTGTTACTGCATTGACTTGTCATGCAGTGACATGCAGCTCAGCAATCAAGCATCAGCAGCAGAGTACATGTATATTAAGGAGTGTAAAATATTATGTTGTCTTTCTCATGATGCAAAATGACACATCATCTCATGAAGATGCAATTAGAGCGTCTCTAAGGATACTTGGTTAATGCAACGTGGGTTCAGATGATGCCCAGGGAACAGCTGTGCTAGACTATGAACATGTGCAGTGATGTATAGCACGGTGTAGCATTTCCTCTTTATATCAAAGCATATTACAAATAACCCAAGGTCATTGTCTGGGTAAGGTGCAGCACCCGAGCCGATTTGGGCAGCAGTTTTGTCTTTATCGTCTTAAGTGTTTTTTAGTAAACAGCAAAGAGATGCAAAAATCCAAAAGGGAACAAAATCCAAAACAAAATGGGCAAAGTGCTTTTTTTAATGATATAATGCAAACCCCTCACCCTGTTACCCCATACGTCACTGTTGATAACCAATTCCTAGTTTGAGACATAGCAATAGATCAATAACATTTTGTGACACTGTGGTAGGTGCTATTGTTTGGACCGTAACCATGAGATCATTTAAATCAAAGAGAGCTGCTCATCCAGCGGCCCCTTGAGCCCTGAAAAGTTGCAAAGATGTATTGTGAAAGGCAATGAGGTGCACTAGGTTGTTCCAGACTCCAGCAGGGGAGTTTCAAATTAAAGCTACCAGGTGTTGTAGCTGTGAATCATGCTCCGCACCTTGATTAATCAAGTGTCCGCATATTTCAACCCACACTGCAAGCCGATATTCCTATATAAGTATCTGCTCCCTCATCCACTACCTACAGGATCAGCCTTTGTCAAAAGGGCAACTTCTACTGCATCCTTCCATTAATCATTGAACTAATGGTTTCGCTGTGGAGTGCATATGTAAAGTATTGGCTCCTTTGTTTAACTACTATATTTTCTGAAGTTGAACTTTTATTAAAGGGATGTGTTATTCAAAAAACTTTAACACAATAAAGCTAAGTGGAAGCCCTTCATTCTTAAACATTAAGCTTCATTACTCACCTTGCTAAATCACTCATACTGAGTTTTCCCACCAATGTCACTTTGGATATTTTTAAAACTTCTTTTCAGTATAACTTGAGACATGTACTATATGGCTGCAACAGAGGAGTGGATGGAGCTAAAGCACTGCAAGTGTTATCTAAGCCAAACAGTGGATGACAGGAGGAAGTTATCTTGAGTTGGGCTTAATCCAAGTCTTTTAGGGAGTGCTGCAACGGGACTGAAAATGATGGCTTTGAAGACTGAGACTTCAACCCAGACAAACCTTCTGACACTTGGTAGTTGACTGACATGCAACTATGTATGGAATGACGAAGATACACTTTTAATCCGGCTTTTAACTCTTTGACTACCTCAAAAACCCACACTAAAAGTTTAGCAAGCTGCTGAGTCTCCACAAGGTGGAGCTGTTTGGTCCTCGTCAGCCCAGTTTTCATGTTAACCTCCACCACCCATTGGACAGGGAAGTAATGCCAGCGGCAGACTAGATTTCCAGATGTAGACTTGTTGTCACCCCTTTAAGCACTGCTTCTCACCAATTTTACTTTAATAGCCAAGCAATGTCTACCTCCTAACAGGTGGCTTATACCTTAGAGTTGCTCACAGTAGAAACCAAAGATTGAAATTGAAGGTTTCCTTTTTAGATACTTTTGACAAAGAGAAAAGTAAGAAAATAGTGTGTTCTTCTTTCCTATATTATTAATATTCTTGGGTGCCATCCAATTCATCTTGAGGGTTTGTCCCAACACCCAGGCTGGAAAACCATTGTCTTAAGAGACAAGTATTACAGTAGTTACTGCAATTTTAATAGATGAACCACCTGCGGGCAATGGATGTTACAGCAGTGTTTTCCCCACAGCCGCTTTTTATGTTTGGGGGCATATTTTCCCCCTGTAGAGAGATAAAACCAAGGAGCGGCGTTCATTTCTGAAGGTACCAGGAGCACAATGCTTGAGAATGGAAGTCATACAACGAGAAGTCATCTGCTACAAGCCAAACGTGCGGAGTTGTCCCCTCCATAACACTGTTTCAAGTGAAAAATACTGAGGTTAGGATACCGTGGGAAAAATAGCTCAGAGGGAAATCTAGCAGAGCTTTTCTGCAGATTAGACCATGGGACTTTTACTTCCTCTCACTCTAAGACTTTCCATGCAGAAGGTGGGGGACCACAGAGGAACTGGGTCTGTGAACAGAGTGAGTAATAGCACAGTCTGATTAGTCTCACAGACAGGCACGTTCTTGTCTACTAACTTCCCACACATGAGCACAGATGTACAGCCAAGCATGCACACACTGACCTGAAGTGGACTGGTGTTGTGATGCCAGTGTGGTTTATTTTGTTTCAGGGATCTTAAAAATGAGTTGGCTAATCCCTGAACAAGACAACATCAGTGATGGGTTTAGACATTTGTAATGATAGGACCAGATTAGGGCAGTGTTTTAAAGAAGGGGGCATGTGTAAAGAGTCCCATTTAAAGCAACACCAAAGTACTTTTCCTCTCCGGCCCCCATACAGGTTGAAAGTGAATCTGTTCATCACCGGTTTCTCATTGGAGTTGACTATATTGTCACTGTGATTACATATAACTAAACAAAAAGTGCTGCTATATGGTGCAAACATCCAAACAAACACATTGAAGTAAGAACATATTTGGCAGAAAATGTGGAGATGATGATTTAGTAGAATAGTACAATAATGTACTTGTATTGCACATTATCAGTAACGTGCAGGTAAATAGCAGCATAAGTGGATGAAAGCACTTATTGTTTATTTGTATTAAATGTGCACATTGCATGTATGAAAAAAACTGTCCCCAGTAGGTGTGTGTTTTGGCCGACCTATAACGCCTCACAGAGGGTGGAGTCTTTGATGGTGGCTCTGCTGAGGTAGTGTGAGGTTGCAGTCCCCTCCAGAGAGGACAGTGGACAGCCAATGGTTTTCTCTGCAATGTTCACCACTCTCTGGAGCGCTTTCATGTCTGCAGCAGAGCCACTAGCATACCACACAGACATGCAGTATGTCAGGAGGCTTTCGGAGGTCGGACAGCTTTCTCCCTGTGTTGGATCTCCTGAGCACTCTCTGTGTCTGTGGTCTTTTCACGCATGTCACATTTATACTAAGGAGGGGATCTGTGTTGCATTTCTTCCTGAAATTCAGTACCAATTCATTGGTTTTTACGGTGTTCAGGGACAGGTTACTAACTAAACACAACTCTGACAGTCTCTGTACCTCGACTCTGTACGCTGACTCATCCCCCTGGTGAAGAGCCCAACTACAGTTGTGTCATCGGCTCATTAAATGCTGGTGTTGGACCAGTGGATTGGCAGAGGTGTACAGGGAGTAGAGGACTGAACTCAGCACACAGTCCTGGGATGCCCCAGAATGACATTTAACGGCACAATTTGAACACATTTTGTGTTAATTGTTACTTTTTGTGTCAACTCTTATTCACTGCTGCATATGAGTCCTAAAGGCTCATTTATCCTTGACGTATTTGTACAATGTTATTTACTATTGAAATAAATAATTATGAATCCAAAAATCAACTCATATAATTGCTCCTTTGCTTTGAAACCTTTTAACCCAAGCCGTAATCAGGCTTGAAACCGTGACAACAGTGACTTTTTGGAAACATTGCACGAGTAATTCCAGAGCGACAAATCCACGATTGAACGGCTATATACCGTTTTTAGTTATATTTTTGTATCAAAAAACAATTTATAAATATATACGGCGTTGCCATCTTGGATTGTGACGCCTTGACTGACAGCTGTGCCTTTCAATTACATGAAGTCATTTGAGGTTTCAGTTTGCAGTAAATGGAGAGCCCACATAGGAGGGCCTTGTTTACTGTGTGTGTGTGTGTGTGTGTGTGTGTGTGTGTGTGTGTGTGTGTGTGTGTGTGTGTGTGTGTGTGTGTGTGTGTGTGTGTGTGTGTGTGTGTGTGTGTATTGGATGTTCCTCCCAGAGGCTTGGCAAATATATAAAGAATGAAGCCTGGAGGTTGAAATGAGTTTAAATTCTCCTGCTGATGTCTAAGAGCAGACAGAAAATGCAATGCACTTTTTGAATAAAAACACATGGACTTTAATGGGAACAAATCAAAATAGTTTCAAATTTTTGTTGGTTACAGAGTTTATTTTGTTTCCTCTGATTGGCATTCATTTTAGCTTTTATTGTTCTCTATGCAATTTTCATTCATTTCTGAAAGATTCCAATTTCGTTTAGTCTTTTTTTGCCTATATATATATATGATATATATATGATATATATGATATATATATGATATATATGTGTATGTGTATATATATATATATATATATACACATACACATACACATAACAATTTATGCATTCATGTGGCATCCCTGCGGCATACATATCCTGATCTCCTGAAAGAAATCATGTAAATTACTTGATTGTGCAGGTTGCGGGTATACAAGCATGGTTACACAAGGAGACCAGGTGAACCAAAGACTTCAAAACATGGCTTTGACCTTATCTAGGCAACTAAGACCACTTGGTTAAGCTTAGGCAAACGCAGTAGTTACATATATTTAACCTGCAATAATTCCAGTTGTGGCCACTTGGGGGCAGCATGACACGCTGTCAACACAACAGACATATTATCAATGTACACAGCTGTAGTCAGTTTACACATTTGGCAGACATGGACCAACATTGAGCCATTTGTGAGAAGTGACAAATATAAATCCAATAGTCACTCTCTTTTTAGCTCTGTTTTGGTCTCCACCAACGCCTGAGGCAAATATCTGCCTCTTAACTAGTTGCTGACTCGTTCTGGATGCCATTTGGTGCAGAGCCAAATTTCTACAGCAGGGTTTGTTTTATTTTAGCTTTTTTTTAAGCATGAAACAGCCGTTTCTACTGGTAAAATTGATTTTTCAGTGCCACGTGGGGCAAAAACGGTACACTAACCCCGGTCACCGCAGTTAAGGACAGGTGTTGTTCCCATCCATCACCCCAACCAACCTCCCTAAACGGGTGAGTTGTTTCCCTTCTCCATGCCCCTTTAAAGTAGGGGAAGTTATGCCAGATATCCCCACTGTGTTTCTACTATGCAGCTGGCTGCACCTCAGCATGTAAAACCTCTCTTAACGATGACACACGATTTGTCACGAAAAGCATTTCTCAGTTAGATACTGGCCCATGCGAAATTAAATAGTCATAGTTTACTCAGGGTGGGTTGATGTGATGTAACTGACTCACTTTTAATAACATCTCCAAGGGACTGCCACAGTCAGTTATCTTAATGACATAAGGGGTATAGCATTTTATCTTTTTATTGTTGTATTTCCAAACCTTTATTTGTCAAAGGAAGGCGTACAGGTCATCTTTGCTCCCCCCTCTGCATCACACTGTTACAGTTCCACAGGGTCTCTCCTGGGAGCTGACCGGTATGGCCACCTCTTCTGCTGCTGGCTGTTTGCAGGCTCCATGGGAACAGCTGGGGTTGAAACGGCTGGCTTGATGGCACCTCAGCGTCCCTGCAGGCAGAGGAAGCAAATGTTAACTTTCTCAGCACAGATTTTTCCTTCTGTTCCAGGGAATTGGGCAAGGACCACCATGTCTATGTCTTGCCTAGCTTGTCTTGGCAACTTGAGGACAGCACAAGTTTGAGTGTGGGCATCAGTTTTAGAACAATGGCATTTTGAATTATCTTTCACTTTCTCTGTGAATATCTTTCCCTTTCTTTGAATATCTTTCCCTTTCTTTGTGAATATCTTTCACTTTCTTTGAATATCTTTCACTTTCTCTGTGAATATCTTTCACTTTCTTTGACGGCGGCTGGAGTTTATAGAGTGCAATACATTAAAATCACTAGGGAAATTCGATCAATCTTTGACAATTTCAACAGTCAAATTTATCTAAAAGCCAAACCCCTTAATCAAAACTATGAGTACCTAAAGTTAGGGACATTGTATTTAACAATATTCAAAGTAGTCGGTGTTCATTTAATGTACAAATGGATTGTTAACACTGAATCTTTAAGTCACTACTGTAGCCTAACTGATTGAATCAGTGGCGTTTGGAGCTCCTTTTCCCCATGCAGTGTGTTCCTGTCTTTAAAGCTTTATTAAACCCTGCAAAAAACACAGAAAAGTAATTGGTATCCGAGCCTTAACGATTGTTAGCGGTGCTTAAAACTGCCTAGTTTCTTTTTACTGAACTGAACAAACAAAATTTGAACCAGCGGAAGACATCACTGCTACTGCAACGGGAAAGGGCCTTCCTCAGTCTGTTGCTCTAACACTTGGAACCACATATTCTCCAAAATATCACTGGATTTGTAAAGGTAGAGTTGGACAATTTCATAAAACCCAGGTCTTTGAAGTGGGGGAGTAGAGTTTGTGTCCCAAGGAATTTGAGGTGAAAACACAACATTTTCACCCAGGAAACGGATGTTGGTGTCCCAGTAGCACTACTTTAACCAGAACCACAAACCTTCTTTTCCAGCGTTAAACTGCTGCGGAACTGCTTTATTAAAACTACCAGGGCCTCACTGTGCTAAATAAAATAAACTATAAAGGTAAAGGCTACACTTAACTGTCATGTGATGTGTTGTCACGTGACCGGCCGGCGTTTGCCGTAACATGCTGGTATATAATACCAATTGTTGCACAGAAGGTTTCCTACGATATCATACGAACCTGTTCATGAGAATGCGTTGACATTTTCCATGACCTCAGGTGCCTGACTTTTTTGTGGACAGGTCCAGTAACTTATTTGAGTCTCTGCTGGTTGTCTAGCAACTAGTACTGGTTACGATACAAGCTGTGTACAGCTCGTCTTTGCACACAGACACTGCCTCCATCAAGTGACGTAGCCCAGTTCACTGCGGCTTAACTTTGCTTAGCTTTGCTTTCATCTGACGACCAGCCAAGTCCATTTTTATTGGATGTCCCCAAAATCCCAAATTTGGACTTTGCAGTCTGTGACGTAGACAACCCCCTTCTTTAACACAGTGTGATGTCTTCATTTACGTTATGAAAGTCTTGGGTACAAAGGGGCTGCCAGACCATAATGTCAGCATTTGTGTTCCAGCTTGAAACTCAATTACAGTTATGTGTTACTAGCAGAGGAGCTGAAGGGGGGTTCAAAGCCTCTGTAAAGGCCGTAAATCTCAGGTATGGGTGTTCTGAATGAAGCAGGGGCCATGGGCCTTAGACCCATATTTCTCATCAATTTTAGAAGAATTGCTACATATCAAAGTGTTGTTGAGGGGTTGAAAAGATGCAATGGCTTGCTACAGTTGATCAGTTCCCCACAGAGAGAGAGAGAGAGAGAGAAAGAGAGAGAGAGAGAGAGAGAGAGAGAGAGAGAGAGAGAAAGAGAGAGAAAGAGAGAGAGAGAGAGAGAGAGAGCGCTAAACAGCATGATCAAGTTTGACTTATGTCGAAAAAATGATAAGAAATGAAAACCGGAAATATGATAACATGGTCTGAATAATTTTTTTAATATGATTTCTTGGTAAAATCAAGGGAAATATTATCACTCCAGGAAATAACAGAGAATTTCAAGTTCACAGTGCCTGCAGACTGACATAGTGTTGTTAAACGGAAGTAAGCACGCACGCACGCAAACACACACACATACACACACACACACACAGACACACACACACACACACACACACCTTCAGCCCTACAACTTGATGAAGTTTTCCTCCTAAGTTTACACTCAGCGCGGACCAGCCCCCTGTTCAGCAGCATGACTCTATCCAACAACTGGTGGCTTTTGTGCGCTGTTTCTGTCTCCTGTCTCGCTGGTTTCGGGTCCTGCAGACAACATAGAGAAGGTAAGACAACTAGAAGTACAGAGTATGTAGGCCTATGTGCCGAGTGGGACTTGAGCTGTGTTCAGCGTGTCCACAGCTCGTCCGGGCTTTTGGACGCCAGCGCTGGAGTGGTGCGTAAAGTGGAGCCGAGTGGAAAGTTTTCACACTGTTTTGTGTCTTGTTTTCAGTTTATTCTTGTTTGGACTTGCTTGTGTGTTGCCTTCAAGTAGCCGACGTGTTATTGCCGCTGTAATATTCTTTAAATATTTTGCTGTGACGTTTGACTTTCAAAATTAAAGATTGTTAGAAGTTATTTTCAAACGGAATACGTGCGCCTTAAAATGAAAACGGAACCACTTGTAAAATAACAAAAGGGTTGTGTGTCAGCTTTGCCTAAGAATGATAAATCCTTATGTTTTTTACCCCGCACACTACACACGCAATCTACAGTATAGCGTGAACAACAGCTGTGGAATGTAACGAAGTACATTTACTTAAGTACTGTACTACATGTGAGGTACTTGAGTCTTCTCTTTTCACGCCACTTTCTACTTCTACTTCACCACATCTCAGAGAGAAATACTCTACTTTTTACACTACGTTCATCTGACAGCTTTGGTTACTAGTTACTTTAGTTACTAGTTACTTTAGTTACTCCACTACATTCATCTGACAGCTTTAGTTACTAGTTACTTTAGTTACTAGTTACTTTAGTTACTCCACTACAATCCTCTGACAGCTTTAGTTAATAGTTACTTTAGTTACTAGTTACTTTAGTTACTCCACTACAATCCTCTGACAGCTTTAGTTACTACTTTACAAATGAAGCTTTTTGAACACAAGTGTGTGTGTAGTTTATAACATACAAGGATGTAGTGTAAAGAAACCACCCAAACAAAATACAGGCAGAAATAATTACTAATCACTTAGTTAATTGACAGAACTGTTTGGATTGTTTTTCAGTTTTTTAATGTGAGAATTTTTCTGCATTGAGTAATTTTACTTGTAATATTTTCAGTCCATTTTCCTGATGACACTTACATACTTATACTTTAGTAACATGTCCACTGCAGAACTTTAACTTGTAACACAGCATGCTAGTAGGCTACTTATACTTAAACCTACATTGTGTAAGAATTTCTACAGTTTAGCAGGGAAATTGTATGACAACCAACTGAATATTACAACCCCCCCCCCCCCCCCCCCCCCCCCCCCCCCCCCCCCCCCCCTCCATCCCCAGTGCGTTTTAACTCCTTCGGTGGCCAAACCCGAAACTAACTCTTAGTATTTCCATCCTTTACACGCAGCTGTCCGAGCCACTCCAACGTTAACTTCGGTCTCGTTGCTTTGCCTTTTGCGTTGTCGTTTTAATTCTCTTTTAAATTCGCATGTATTCTGAATGATTCTGAATGGCAGATTCTATGAGTACGAGAAGACCTTGATTAGTTGGTGGAAGAAGCCTAATTACACATGAATTAGCACATATTTGTGAAAGAAAGTTTTTTTTGCTTAAAACAACTAAAAAAATTACACAATTCAAGTTTAAGTGAAGGATTTGAACACATCTTCCACCACTGGTAACTAATGCTTAGATTGAAATTCTGCTTCGTGTCAACAACACAGTTGACGCACTACTCAGGTGGTTTTGTTGTGTTGGAGGAGTTTTACAGTCCTTCCCAGGGAGTGGAGAGGTGTGTCGTCAGACAGGGCCGAAGTCCACACCGGCAGCAGTTCTCACAGTGGCCGCGACCCGGACCTGAGACGCCTGGCAGCTCTCCTCCTGGCAGCTCTCCTCCTGGCCTGTACCGTCATGTCGCAGCAGCGGCCCAGCAGGCGGTAATGAGGCTGGGGGGATTAGATGTCAGATACTCAACAAGCTGGGAAAGGTCTGAGGGGAGGCAGGTCCGCTCCAAAGTGGAACAGAAACTGTGATATTCTTCTTGTACCCTTCCATCCCTGGGAGCAAGTAACTGAGCTGACTTCACCACTGAAAGCTATGCTGTTGTAGTGCAGCCATTTTGTGCTCAGACATGGGTGAATCTTACACACACTGAAACACAAAATTGTCTTTATTAATGAAGACTGAAAGTAAAAGCTCAAAGTTTTGTTTCCTAAGAAATCCAAGTGGTGAAAGGTGTTTTTCAAAGGTTTCTTAACCATGGTAGCACTCTTTTTGCTTCCTAAAATAATACGTCAATGCAACATCACTACATTAGTGTACTTGTATACAAGGCAACATACATTGGCACTAATTTATATAAATGTTGGCATTGATTAACAAACATTTAAAGAAAGATATTTACCTAACAAAGCACGTTTGTTCCAGAAAGATCATTCCAGGTGTGGTAGGCCACACTAATTTTTATTATTATAATTATTATAATTATTATTATTACTCCTTGTGTTGTCCTCGGGTCAAATTGACCCATTTTCTTATATCAATGTTCTTTTTCACTACTTAAAATAAAATGATTAATTCCACACAACTCTCTTTGCCAAGTACAAATCTCTACTTTCATTAATTTTGGGGCGTCTTATTCAAGTTTATAGCATTTTTTCAAAAAAGAAAAATGGAAGTGTTTTTGAAATAGTATTGAGTAAAAGTTGACATATTCCAGTCTGTGATTATCATCAACATCCATTCCTAATTTCTGCTTTTCTAACCTAACATTAGGTCTAATATCCTATAAATGAGGTTTATTGACCATAAATTCCCCAAAAACTGTAAAACTAAAGTTAATAAGTTAGTGTTACGTAGTGTTATAAACATTGAAAAAAGGGAAAAAAACGTAAGAAAAAGTTAAAAACATTAATAAAAAGCGTCAACAAAACAAAAGGCAGTAGGGGGGTTTGGTGCTGATGAGGTTCTGAGGCCTTTAATGCCTTCTCTTATCTTTCAATGACATACAGACGGTTGTATGCGTCATTTCCTTGCATGGAAGAAACTTTTCTTTTTTAAATGATAGCATGAATAATCTACCTAATAATCTTTTTTTAAGTTTTCAAAGGTTTATTAAGAACATAACAATAGGTCTTTGTGCTTAGTAACATTGTGGTTATGTTGGCCAGGTCCAGGTAACTCTCTAGTGGGCCTTGGGGCCCCATTGAACTGCGGGCCCCTTCTAACCGTCCTGGTTCTTTCTCTTATCTTTGCTTTATGTATGCATCCTGTTGTGTTAAAGTGTCCTTCAGGCACACTGCAGATAACACATGGCAGCTTTGCAATATTTTCTCATATTCCAAAAACCAACCACTATCTACTATACTATTCATCAAAATATCACAAAATAATCATGATATGGTTGAATAACAGTGACATATTCTCGATGCCAACCCATGCAAAAGCTTAAATGTGACATATAGTATTTTAAAGTCATATTTGGTAAAGAGGTTGGAAGCCAGTGCAGTGAGGGCAACTTTAGAGTGAGGTGTTAGAAACACTTTGTTCCAGTCAGTAGTTTGGCTGTTGGATAAAAATAAAAAAGTGGACCTGCTCCATCACTTGACACCTCCGACATGTAAACAAGGCGTTGCATTAATTGGGGTGGGAGGATATACAAACGTCCATCGAGTGTGTCAACTTTTTGTTGTGTGTTGATGTTGCTTGTTCCATAGTCTGAGGTTGTGGATGGTGCAACGTGTGCAGATGTGTACGTCCTTCCACACGTGTTTCCTTGAAAATCCTGTGCCACATTCTGTAGTTGTGTCAGTTTCATCCTCAGCTGTTTTTTGCCCATTTGTGTGCTTTTTGCGTATTGCTTCAACGTGTCCTGTTTGTTCTGTCCCAACACAGGCTGCTGTTTTTTCACTGCTACACTCTCTCTCTCTATCTCTCGTCATGGCTTTTGCTAGCGTTAGGTCAGCTTCCAACTGTAAACTTTCTGACAGTTTAGCATCTCGGATGCCAACGACGATTCATTGCCTTATTAACTGTTCTCTCAGGAACCCAGATTCACAATGCTCAGCCAGTGTGTGCACCACTGTTATAAAGGACTCCACACTCTCTCTCTTGGCTCCGTCTGTTGAAGCATGCTCTCTCGAAGATAACGTTCCGCTTGCCAACACAATGAGCCGTGGATGCCTCCGTGACGGCGTTGTAACACATCTTCTGTTCGTCCTTGAGGGGTAAATTTTAACGAATATCTTTGCCGGCTGCATACATGAAGGCATTCTTATGTTCATCCAGTCCTGATTCTATTCTGTAACGTTGAAAGCATTCATTCCCTCTCGGCCATCCATTGGCTTTGGAGAAGTTGAACTTGCCTGGCGGCGCTAGCTGTGGAGCTAATTGTTGCACCGATATATTTCTTGTCTATCGCTCTTGCTTCTTCTGGATGTCACTTTACTTAATCCGGTTTAGTTTGCCTTTTCCACTGACCTTCTCCATGCTGTTGTGCTTCTGCCACCATGTTAAGTTATGTGTCTGCTCATAACTGAATAAAGACACCAAGAGCTGTGTGTGTTCTACTTGAACAGTCCCTGTCACATTATAGCACTATAATTAAACTAGAGTTCCCTTTACAGAACACTTTCTACAACTACTATGATTTTCTACCATGTTCTTGTGAATAATTGGCCATATTATATATGTACATAGTGTGTGTGTCTGGTTAATCAAATTTGTTGATTAGCCAGACATGATTGATTTTAGTTATTGAATGTTCTTTCCATTAGACGCTACCTGAGCTCCACATTAGTTTCCATCTCGGTGTTGAATCCCATGTTTTGCATAAGATATTGTATCTTATTGGAATATATCTGAATTTCAATGTATTTGTGCTTAATTTATTACAGAATTGAATATTCTCTTGTGGCCTTTCCTTAAACAAGCATTTAACATATTTTGCATTTAAAAGGCTTCCAGTTTCCCACAAGCCATCAGCTGACATTTATTGATGGTTCAAATTGGCAAACAACACAGATTTAGTGGTTTAACCTTAAAGCACTAAGGACAAATATTCTTAGTGTTTAAATATTCCAAAACTCAAATTATGCCTCCGGGCCGTATTAAAAAAAAAACAACCACATTACCATTTTGGCAATTATACTTTGCATTTATCATATGAGAGCGAAATGAGAATACAAGTCAGAGGTAAATACAGAAAGGCAATGTGAGCTAGTCACATTACAGTGGCCTTCTACATGGTTTGGTCCATAGATAAACATTAGCTGTCACTATTTGCATATCATGTACGTGCTCTTGAGAGGTGAGACAATAAGGGACTCACTCAGCCCCTTTGGTGACTAAACATCAGAATCATTGGTGCACGCTCTTTGGAGCTTCACATTGTGTCCCATTCATTTTTGCAGAAATTCAATTAGATGCACAACTTGCTGTTTGAAGTGCATGGTCCTTTTATCAGGGAGCCGCAGGCTACAGACTGGGGACATGGTGTAGCATGTGCCATCTTAATTAGTGTTTGCAATAAGCAGTAGACTTCAGAAAAGTGCTAGCCTACAAAAACTATTTTGGCTCCATTATATGAATACACCTGTAACTCGACGGTGTTGACACTTTGCTACCTTGCCAATGAGGTGTTACCTAATATTTGCTGCACTTACCAGTATGCAGGCGGTTAGTTTTTTTTTTTAATAAGAGAATGCCGGTTTTGTCTCAACACGAATCTCCCCTTGAAGCTTTTTTACTGCAGCAAAAGCAGCAGCTGTATCTGGGGGCAACAACAGCATTATGAGACAGACTATTAATGATTCAAACTGTAGAAAACCTTCTCTGAATGATGCAATTCTGTTCTCTGTTTGCACATGCACAATTTTGACACTCCCACCTTCTATTTGGGTGCGTTCTCGACTTGATTTGAGACTTGAAGGCAATAAGCTGAGACTTGACTTGGTGACCCACATATATTAAAATCAGCTCTAATGAATGTAGTTATGCCTTTTGGAGTTCTGCCCAACTGTCATGAATAATTAATAAGAGGTGATGCATCTAGTAGGTTGTGTACTAATAAAACGCCAAATCCAGATTAGAGAATGGACAGCAATCTACAGTTTACTGTAAAATATTACCACCAAAGAATTACACTGTAAATACAAAGATGTTTAACATAAGAATATAAGTGACCAGTCTGCTTTTAATTGCACTTGCCCTCTCAAGCTTTGAGACATGACTTGGACTTGCTCTCTAAAGACATGACTGGACTTGGTCTTTAAAGACTTGAGGCATGACTTGGTCTTGGCTTCTTTAGATTTGACAACTGACTTGGACTTGCTGTCCAAAGAGCTGAGACAGATTTGGTCTTTCTTTCCAAGGATCTGAGAGAAGACTTGGACTAGCTCTCTAAACAATCAAAACTTGAACTGGACCTGGCCTCTAAAGACTTCATTTGGACCTTCTACAAACATGAGGGATGGATTTAATAAAATAGTCGGCAGTGAAGATGACTTGTGTGAGTCACAGTAGCACAACATTTTTTAATCTGTGCCCATTAACAACGGCTCTCTTCCCAGTCGTTGTCAGGTGGTGTGGGGGAACGGACTTTGACACAACACCGGAGCTCCGTTACAGAAGCCTGGTATAAAATCTTGACATATGGACGGATTTATTTTTTCACATCAACGTTTCTTTTTGTGTATTTCTATGATTTTAAACACAGATGTTGTTCACCTCATAGAATTATCAGGGGGTAAAATAGCATGCGTCCTCTGGCTGCATGGATGCATACTTTCAGATTTGAATGCGGCAGAGACCCAGGACGCGAACCGAGCCACATCGCTGCATTTAAGAAGCTAGATTTAGAATCAGGAATTTTAATTGTTTTTCATTATTTTAAATTACTCAAATTATCAAAATAGTTACACAGCAAAATAAGGATGGCCTAGTGCTGAGTTGGAGTGATAAACACATTGTAACACTATCATTATGTAATCTGATTGTCTGGGAATTTACATGAAGATATACAGAGAAACACAGACTGTTGAGTTCAAAAGTTCCTTGCTGTATCATCTGCTGCAGAATGGGAAATAACTGGCTCCTTGTTCTTTAACATGACAGCAAGAATGCTAGTTCAGAGCGCTAAATGACTGTTTTCTGGCCATGAGTAGGTGTAATGAAACAGAGACAAGATTACAAACGCTGAGTTAGGTAACTCTATGCAATTTTCGGAACAATAAACAATAGACTGTAACACAACGCACAGCAGATGCTCAACGTAAAGACTTTGCTCCGGTGGAATTTCTTTCAAGTGTCCAACCTTTGAATCACTAGTATCTTATGCTCCAGATAAAAGGCTGACTTCATCGCAGTATGGGGAAGATATGCATTCCTGTGTGAGAAAATGCCTCTCCTCTCGAAGCTGACACAGCAGCGGAGATGACAAATGTGCTCGGAGGAGCATGAGCCACAGGTTAATCTGTGTTTCCTGTGCACTGTCGCCTCTAGAAAATGGCATAGGAAACTTCCTCGGCTCTATATTTAGACAGAAGATACTGTCTGCTTGGTCATTTCTCCACTAACTTGACAAGATGGTTAAGTTACATTTTTTCTTTCGCAGCTACAGCGGGGCGGCCTCAGAACTGAGGGCGGTTTGCGAGCAGACTCATTCCCAAAACCGACAAGCGAGAAATCTCTCCGCTATCTTATCTGTTTCCTGGCAGGAGAAGATAGGTCAGCTCCGGGGCAACAGTCTGATTGTAATAAAGGCTTGACACAACAAATGGGTACAAATTAGTTGTATGATGTAATGTTAGTGTTGGAATCATTGCGCAACAACCAATGGTTGTTATATGTCTGCATGGGAATTGTCAGATAGGTTCAGCATTTCCATTAGAAGCCCAAAGGTACATGTCATGTAGTCTGTACTGAAATGTGGGTGTTTTAGGTAGCTGAGGTTTATGGTCCATGTGTAAACAGACCCATGCAATGTCTCTTGCTCACACATTTAATAGTCCTTTAACAAGTCTATTAGGTGGCTCTGAAGTGAGCAGTAAATACAAATGTTGACCAACTATGAATCATCATCAATAAAGGTGCTGAGTAACACATGACGTGCACATGTTGGAATATACAACTCATGTTATCGGGGCTGAAACAATGAGTAGACTAATCAATTAGTGTATCAACAGGAATTAAATCAGCAACCATTTTGAACTGAGTTTTTGATAGTTTGAAGACCACCATGGATTCTGGATGGACAGTTATCAGTATTTTCTGACATTTTACAGACCCAACTGTTTATTAATGAGCCCAATTGATTAAAAAGAGAAGATACTTTGGAACAGCGTGTATTGTAGCGCCACAGGCCACGTCATCCCCAGAGCAGATTTAAAGCATCAATTATGGGATGAAATGCACCCGCTGTGGACACTTTATTTTGTTAAATTGTGGAACTGGGGCACTAAATTCATCTATCTAGGCCATGGACTGTTAATATTAACGGGCAGAGGATGTGTGACATCACCCATTGGTTTGTGGAGATCTGCTATGAGTCGTTGAGTTCGCTGTTAAGGGCACAGCCATCCTGGTGGCTGATGTGAAGACTTTAGACGAGTCAGGTATAATGCACTTTTAAGGAGTCTCCCCCTGCTGGAGATCAGGTATAATGCAGCTTTAAGGAGTCTCCCCCTGCTGGAGATCAGGTATAATGCAGCTTTAAGGAGTCTCCCCCTGCTGGAGATCAGGTATAATGCAGCTTTAAGGCAATTTGTGCATCTGTGAGGATTCCTGTGGAGCTGCGGTCTCTCGCCAGTAGCCTATGTAAATTAATGTAAACCACGCCCTCTTTGTCCCTCCCCTTAGGCCCCTCCTCCCCACGCCAAAACAGACACGGAAAGTTGAAACTATAAACCAGTGACAATGTAAAAATCTTGACAGCGTAAAAAAATCTGTGACTGAAAAGACATCAATAACAAATGTAGATTGACATTGAAAAACTTATTATGATGCAAACAAATGTGAAAAGAGTAAAATAATATCATAGGATTGTGAGATTATTACTTTTTGAGGTTGGTGTTTTATATATCAATTCAACGTTTTTCAGTGCCAATATTTGTTGTTTCAATGCCAAATTTCGTTTTCAATACCAGAGGTTACTGTCACTGTTCTAGCGCCATACCAAACTGGATGATTTGTCCATAAATGAATTAATATTATACAGTATGTGGTCCAGACACATAAAATTCCGACATTTAAGCGAATGTTCTACAATCTTTTCTAAAATACTGACCACACAATAAACTGGCCATGTTTAGCACTTTAAGACAAACATAGGTTGAAGAAACATAATCAGATTCAATATTTGGTCTTTTTTTTCTTTGGACGCTGCTTCTTTTTTGTTTGTGTTTGAGTTGGAGGGATGATTCACTTTGGTATAATAATCTAACCTGATGCGCCAGATGGTTTATTTGAGAATCTATCATTGGGAAAACCCTTGGAAAGGGAAGGCAAATCTTTACTTGGCAGGTGATTAGATGAACCATCTGTCTATCAAACACTCGCAGAAGCCCATGGGGAGAAGAGTCAAAAGATCTTATCCATCGGGAAGAGCCTTCAGGGTCACTCTTTGCTCTTCTTTAAAGGAAGAAATACTCTCCAGATCTGGTATAACTGACGCTGTTGCAGCATCTACGCTAACCTCTTTAGGAGTCTCTAGTGTTGTTTCAAACAAAAAAGAACACAAATGCAGTACTTGATGCCTGACTAGATGGATTTTCATGTGATTTTCATTTTGATTTTCATGCGATTCTCGTGACATTGCGAGAATCCAGCTGCCGTGCAAGGTAAATAACAATCCTGTGTTCACACAGATTGGACTGATGAAAGCACTTAAATTAAAAGCACTAAAAATAGATTAAAGATCTATCTCAGATTTGATCTTTCAGACGAACCGGTTTAACTCCGACAAAACTTTCATGGATGAATATTTTGAATAAACTGAATACAGATTTCTGTAAAGGAAGACTACTCCACTGATCTTGCCTTAAGAAACGACAACCACTCTGGTTGTGGTGGTTGAGTAAAAACTGGCTCATGCGGTGCATGTGTAACTTGTATACTGTCTGATTTTGGTGTTGTTGCTTAGTATTCAAGATGGAAAAATATCAGTAAGCCTTTTGTTCAAATGTCCCTTCATTTGTCTCTGTGCACAGTGTGGTGGATGTGTGAGGGCAGTGTTTGGACAAAGGAGTCCGCAGCTGGTGAAACATCATTAGTGTCTGCCTGTAACTTTAATCTCTTGAATGTTGACTCATAATAGGATAAACTGTGGGTGACACCAACAAGGATACTAATTAGGAATGTAGTCTTGTCCTATCCATGCCCTAATGACTCATACTCTGGAAAGTTTCTGCGAAAATGGCCATCTGCAGATAGATGAAGCTACACTGGGGGTTCCTGTATGAATCGTACTGACGTTAATTATAAGCTTTGTTTTGAGGGAGAGGGTTTCAGGAAGTGATGCATCTTGCAGGAATTGAACTTGTTGGAGATACCAAGTTATTGTAAGTCACTCAGGAAATGAATGTACAGAGGACAAATAATGGAAATGGAAATGTGGCTTGAGATATTCAATGGTGTTTGACTGCTAATGTTATTGTATAGGGCCGCAGCTATCGATTATTTTAGTAATATTAGTAGTATTTAGTAGTATTCTACCAATTATTCCATTGATTAATCAAGTGATCGTATAAGACATGCTTTTGCAAATACTGGTTTGCTCTTCCGACCATACAATAGGCGGTGCCCTATCCTGCATAAAGGATATAACCACTCAGGTTCCAGCCTTTTCTCCCTGTTGAGGTCAGGAAGACGGTACCGGATACACCGGGACAGCACTGAGAGGCTTTGGAGATGCTTCTGCCCTCAGGCCATTAGGATCCTAAATGAGGAATATAGTATCTATATACTGTGTATATGTATAAAAACATACACTACCGGTCAAATATTTGGGGTCACTTAGTACAAATTTCCATTTCACTCCATTATAAAACAGACTACAACCTGGTCTGAGTGGGGGGGCTGATCTTTAATGCAATATCTACAATTCATCCACTGTTCCAAAGGCTCATTCTGTTCAGTGATCTGATGTCATTTTAAAAAACAAAGAAAACATTGGAGAAACCTTTTGCAATTATGTAAGCACATAATGTAATCTGCTTCCCTGGTTAGAAAACTATGCAACTGATCTCAGCTGGTATTCTGTCTATAATGTGTGTGTGTGTGTGTATATGCACAAATTGAAATTTATTGAACTGATGGGATTGCATTTCACTGGAATTCTATTTTGATTCCACACAACATTGTTTGATTGTTTAATTTAATGTACAAAGTAGGAAATATGTCAGGTTTCTTAAAGTGAACAACTAACCCAATCAGCTCAGTGTGTGAGCTCCCTCCTCAGCCAAGTCCGCTGGTAGGGATTTAAATATAGTTTCTTTCTGACCGACCCCCATAAACTGATAATTAACCGTTTACAGACAACAGTCGGAAAAGTCCCAGTTCATCTTTCTGGGAGGCACGGGCATACTTCCCAAATTCTGTAGACAGTGTGGATTATGTTCCGTGCACTGTTTTTTCTAAATATTTCTTTTAATAATAAAATAGTTTCTACCTGTTTAACTGTGTATAAATTGATCTAAATGTACTCGGATAAATGTTTTACTGTTAATATTGTAAGGTTTAGAAGCGGAGTTAATTTATATTTAAATTAATGTATTTTATATTTGAGTTTATTTACTAAAATTGTATTTACAATGTTTAGTCAGTTAATCATTTACATATTTATGTTACACAATTATTAGTTACATATTTACATGTTTAATTATATAACAGTCAGAATATTCGGTTGAATCTGCTTCTTTGATTTCCTCACATTTACCTCAGTTTAAGGTCTTGCTTCTTATTGGTTAGTTTGAGTCATGTGGAAGACGGGAGAATGGGGAAGTGGACTGTTATGATGTGTGTTCAGTAAAAAAGTACGCTACTGAGAAAGTTATCCGTCTCCATCTTGCTGTTTACTCCCATAAAGAGTGATCCACCACCACATATCGAACCCTCACGTTACAATATCTTTATCCGCGGGGTAACATGAAACCTGGCGGACTTGGCGGTTGAGCTTTCATCTGAACTACCAATCATAGATTTTACGTTAAATGATAACTTTCGGGGACCCTCCCTGGACTAGGTGGTAACGTACGACTGGATGCTTTCAAGCTAAGACGAGCAAAGAAAGCCTAGCTCTCATCACGAGAAGTTGTGCAGACTGATTGGAAGCTTTGCACTCAACCATAGCAACTAAGTGGAGTGTACAAAAGGTTTAAGGAATAAATGATAGAGGTGAACGAAGCCTGAACTTGTTGAGGTAGCAATCCAATAAAAGACACAATGAAAGAGTGATCACTATGTCTTCACTCCGTGCCAGTTTAGACATCGTGGGCGTCTGGCTTTCAACTGCTGCTGTTGATCGCCATTGAAGTTGAGATTACTCCACTTTCGCACTCCAGAGCTCTTGAGAAGAAGTGAACTTGAGGTTGAAATAATATAATCTTTTAAAGTGTAGATGGAGGTGTCCGCTGTCAGGGCTGTGTGTGTGTGTTTAGGATCTGTCTTTGTTTACTTTCAGCCCTACAATTTATTCTCTTGAGAAAGCTCATGTGCAGAGCTGTGTCGGGTTCAATGCAAGTCCATCAAAATCCAAACCGGTTGCACAACTCTTCTCTAATACACATATTTTTTATATATGAAATGCTTTCAGCTGCCCTCATGGGGGGGGGGGGGGGGGGGGGGGGGGGGGGGGGGGGGGGGGGGGGGGGGGGGGGGGGGGGTTAGAAACAGCCCTGCAACACAACCTTCAAACAGATGAACATGATTCAACATAGCAAAAGATGTAGAAAGAAAGGAAGAAAAAATGCAAACCATGTCAAAAAGGCTTTTTTTCAGTTTCCTGCATTTAGAGATAACAGTGCAACTGGCAGAATATTAAAGCAAAGCTATATATACAAAATTATGTGAGTCAACTATTATAAGGCAGTATAAAGGGACTTTTTTATTCTCACTGGAAAAAATGACATAAAAACTGTCAAAAATGTTGACTAGGGAACTGGGAAGGAGGGCCAGGGGAACCTCTGGAACCGGTGCAATAGGGATCCAGGAACTAGGGCCAAGGGAAACTAGGGAACTGGGATCAGAGGGACTAAGACCAGGGGAACCTCGGGAACTGGGGCGGGGGGGACCTTGAGAGGGACCCCGGGAACCAGGGCCGGGGGCACCTTGGGAACTAGGGCCGGTAGGCATCCCAGGGGTGGTCTCAGGGGCGCCAGAGACCTGCAAAGTCACTGGGAACTGGAGACCAACCGGGGGTCAGGGAAAAAAACCAACACCAGTTTTGGGTTATAACAGCTGTTTGCACTCTTTTAAGGTTAAGTAAGTTGACATGTTACATAATAAGTATTTTAACACAAAAGTTATATTCCTCTATTCTGTAAGTGTCGACTGATCAAAAGGATAACATGGGTTTTTCAAAAGATGCTAACTATATTTGCTGATCTTGGTCCATCTGAAGTAATGCATTTCTCCATGCCCTGCATCGTGTTCCCAGAAATCTTTGGTTCTCAGGTTTCTGCCTACATAATGAAACTACCCCCCCACCCCCCCCCTCCTTTGTCTGTTTAGTTTTCACCTGGGACAGCCCCCGATGTCCAGCAAGCACTCCCACTGTGGAACACGCTGCATGTCTTGGAAAAATGTCTTGTTGCTATCAACATGTCAATCGTGGCAGTTGTTGCCAAACACATTCCCTTTACAATGGTATATAGCCTGATAGGAACCTCCAATGGAAGCTAGTCCAAAGAAGAGCTAAGTCCCGCCTCCCTGAGCCAGCAGGCACATGCATGTGATTTAGGAGAAAAAAGGTGTTCAACAGTGTTTGAATGAATGTCAAAAGGTTTTGTAAGTCATTTTAAGTCTTTATTATGTTTTTTTTCTAATAACAGAGAAGTGAGTGAATGCATTTAGCAAAATTTGGTCACCTGTAGAGGTTTTGGAGAAGTTTTGGCACACCAGTGACACCTGTAATACCAAATACTGAAAAGTCCCTAGCCCCCATTGGGTTAGGACTAGAGTTCTGACACTTTATAGAGTTCTTGGTGACAAAGTGTAGAAGGTATGTGTTGTGTTCTGCATAGTGTGGCCCAAAGTATGTTTTAGTTAAAACAAAACTTACAGTTCTTTTAGACGGGACCAAAATAACTATGTTGAACCAGGTTTGGTTCAGCTGCTGTCTTGTATGTTGTGTTTTAGTCACGTGCAAATCAAGTACATTTCCAGAAACTAGAAGTTTCAAATGAAGCCTCATACATGCATTTTGGCCTTGCAGTTCTTCTGTCATAAGCTTTTCCCTTTGGGAAAGGGAAACAGACGATAATTAAGGTGAAGGAATGGATTTGAACAGAGAGTACACGTTTCTTCTTTGTCAAACTGGTGATGTCTGAGAGAAATTTGCAGACATGTTACAGTGATTTCAGCTATTCTTTTCTGTTGAGACGTCTACAACAATGACAGGGACACAGTGACCACGTCAGGCAGGATATATAATAGCTGCTGGAAAAATCTTAAACTGAATTCAACTTTGATTTTTTGTGTAATACTTTGCTCTTTAGGTGGGATCCCAACAGCAGCGTCCCTCTCAGCAAAGCATACTCTCAAACTAAACTTTTCAGTTTCACTAAAGCTTACGATATGCCAGTAGAAGAAGAAATCCCTTTTGTCTCATTTGTAATGTTTGAACTATAACCTGCATTGCAGAAAAGGGCCGCTATATCGAACCGTCTCATCTAATCAAGTGTGCATCTACAGTACAATCAGTCCAGGATGACATTTGCACAGACGGGGAATGAGCCACTTGCTCTCGCTTGCTGTCCATCCCCTTATTGATTCGGCTGCTTAATCACATCCACATCCAAGGAGAGGCCGCTAAGACACAAACACTCATAGCTGTGGCCCGCAGAGTCGATGAAGGTCCATTCAATGTTTGACAAATTACAGCTTCATTGCATGTGTGGTATTGAAGATGCATCTAGTAAAATTAGATTTAGCTTGGCAACTCAGGCTTCACAAAATGGCAAATTGCCATTGCAGCTGTGATGTGCAATACAACAGGTTATTATTTTTCTGTTGTTCAGAAACCTGCAGTGCTTTAGGAACTATTAACTTGCTGAAGTCTTGTCTTTTACAACCTTTTCTGACTGCAGATAGCATTGCCTCATGGCAAACCGCACGCTCTGAAAACACGGCTCCCTCATCTGACAATGTGTAATAGTATAGAGAGGGCTCATGATGAGAGATAACACTAATATCAAAGTCGCATCGCAAAGACTGCATTATGGCTGTTTTGACATTTTCAAAGAATGTTCATAATAAAATAAAACCTTGATATTTTCTGGCACATCTGTTTCGTTCAAAGGCCAATAACCCTAGCATCCCACCTTCCTATGTGCATTATGCCTTGTGTGGGTCAAACCCACTATATCCAATATGAATTATTGCATTTTGTAAGAGAGTGTGAAGACTGTATGAGCAGTTAACTTTTACCTTCTGGTTTGAGCTAAGCTGCTATAAACATTCATATGTACCTATGCTAGTCAAGCTACATTAAACCAAAAGAAAGTCCACTGTTGGCCTCAGGGTTTGTGCAATAACGTCTTTCAGGCCACTAGAACTTGTGTTTGAGATGAGTGGATTGTGTAGTGTGCAGTTTTTATAGGCTCATATATTTATTTGTGTTTGCAATTTGTTAACATTGTATATTTACTTACATGGCCTCTAATTAGAGCTCATCTACAGTTACATGATGACCAATACAGTTTTTCCCAAGGGGACAATAAATAATGTCAGACTTTTACTTTGTGTGTACTGCAGTACCAATTTTGCCTTTAAACGTCTAGTGTGTAGTTTCTGTCTCCTCCATGAGGGATTCTAAGTAATGACAACAACACTGTCAGCGTGTCCACATGATCCAACCCAAGGACTCAAAAATGCACAACAACCGGGGAGTGGTGAGCTTGCGGATTTAATGAATCAAAAGGGATACAACAAAAAGATTCCTGAAGAAAACAGGCAGCAATCACACAAAATTGTTGAGGAACCAAGAAGTAACGTCACCCAACATCGCTCATAGCACCTTTAAAAATGATGCTATGTTGGCAGAACACATTTCTGGTGTTGAAGTTCAACTTAAATTATGACATTACATTAAAGCAGTAACTCTTTCCTTGTTTGAAAGCATATTTAGGACGGAAGCGCCACTTTTAAGATTTACTGTTTTCTCATTTTTCGGTCAAATGGCCTTTTGAACGGAAGACCTAGGGGCGCTTTTATGACAGCCTCAAAATAGCTATTTTTAAAACAATAAGAGGGCTCAACACAACATGAAATCTTCCCCAGGGGCTCTACACATGAACTCAGCATTGGGATCACGGTTTGTGTCCACAGAGTTTACTAAAAAGAAAGGTTTTAACAGCTCACTGTAGCTGTTGTTCTTCCTGCTGCCGTCTATCGAGCCAGTCAAAAAAAGTCGAGGGAAGAGAGTAAAGATGGAAGGCTCCTATAGCTCAGTTTCATTTGAATGCATGGGTAATTTGTTTTGTTGTTAGTGAAACCCAATTTTGACCTTGTACTTGAAAAAGGAGCCTCATATAATGACATTTCCTCCTTCATTCGCATTTGGAGATCACCTATCACCCTGTACCAACTCTGGGTAAACAGTGACCTCAATGCTGAGTTCATGTGCAGAGCCCCTGGTGATGATCTCATGTTGTGTCGAGCCTTCTTATTGTTTTAAAAATAGCTATTTTGAGGCAAGCATAAAAGTGCCCCTAGCTTTCCCATTCAAAAGGCCATTTGACAGAAAAAGAAGAATATGGTAAATCTTGTGACTCGGGTACTTTCACAAAAAGGCCCTAGGTTGCAGTTTGGCGAGAGATAGCCTCTAACTTACAAATAAGCAGCTGCTCACACATTGCTTCCTTCCCATTGTGTGAGATAAAAACGATGTGGTTGAATAGTATCAGAAATCTCTTAGTTGAACTCATGATGATGATGAGAGCCTCTGTTTCCCTTTGGGAAGTTACAGGAATGTTAAGCTAATAACATTATAATATGCATTGGCTCACTGTATTGAAAGCCTTTCATTTTCCACCTTTGAACATTTTCTATCACTGGTTTGAGCACCTCCTATCTTATGAATCTTGTGGCTGTTAATGCAAGTGATGAATAATACATGAGTGTTTTGGGACTTGCCCAATTTGGCAGATGGTGCCTTGGTGACTTTCTCCCCTACAGGCTTGTGCAACGTATGGCAAACTTGTACCCACATCATTGTTTGCCATATGCTCCTTCTGGACTGAGAAATGGCCAGACAAGATGTTGCTCCAACAGATGCACGCTTCTTGCAAAGGCATGACCAGTCTGAGGGTGTGTGTCCCCAACCTGCATTTCAGCTAATCATATAGACTGCCCATCAGAGTGCTGCCCAGGAAACGCACTTTGTCCAATTGATTGGCTGAGAACCAGCTGAGACAGACTCTAATTGGCATTGAGGGGGATTGTCTGGTTCGGCAGTGCTCAGACTTTGCAAATGTCAGAGCACGGATTTGGCAGAATCACTGAAGCGAGCGGGATTTAGGTTCCGACCATTGTTTTCTTATCAAAACCAAGTGGGAAACAGGTAGGGGCTCAACTTAGATATTGCCAGCAAAACATAACGATGCCATTGCAAATAGAGAGCGTAGAGATTTCCATCACTGAGCTGACATCGGAGGGAAAGTCAATATTTGATAAAAAACAGCGGCTAGACATGGGGAAGAGAGTTAAAGCCGACCAAAAAGTTCATTTGTCCAGAGTCTCCTGTTTGAAAGAGCAAGACTAAACAACGAAAAGGCAAGCTGAGATGAATGTCAAACCCGTCTTGGCAGAGACAAATCGGTTGACAAACGCAATCGAGTTTTGGAGCGACACTTAACTTGCTCATTGCATCCCTGCGATACCAACACCCAGGCTCTGATTAAAAATGCATGGGTCTAACAAGCCTTGTACATAATTAAGAAGGTTTGCCCTGCAGTGCTAGTTAGGACATTGGTAAAAGCATGGTGGCAATGTTTTAGCAACACAACATTAAATATGTACAGTAAGAGCTTGCACAGAGATCTGTAGAATAACAGATTTAGAATGACCTTTCATGTGAGTGCAAATTTTTCCATTTGGGCGTCTCCGTCAACATTTAAACCACCAGTCGTGGCAGAGTTTGTGTTATGCTCTATGTGCTGTGTTGTACAGGACCAGGCCTGTTGCTGCCCAAACACAATGAGTTCCCTACTCACTCGGCCTTCAGGCTAGCCCCCATTCTGTTTCCTTATCACACAATGTGAGCTCTCACAGCTCTTATGGTTCATAGAAATGGCATTTTCTCCCAGGGGCCTGCACACGTCTGTGTTCCAGTGGGATTCCTTTGATTTGATGGAGAAAGTGCTTTGGAAGGTGCGTGAAGCCCACATTGATCTCCCAACATGAAGTGTCATAGGAAATGCCGTCCCCGTTTGTGAGATTGCTGCAGGAATGAGGTCATCTCTTGATATCTGCTTAAAGGCCAATGTCTATCGCATGAGCTGCATTTGAAATGATCTGCAGGATCGTTGCCTTTGTTTCTTTCTCGGTTTCTGTACAACCTGTTTTTCAGGTCCTCTATTATTGAGCTGATCCACCCCTTTTACTTGGCTGTCAGTAGCCTCAGAGGCTTGTGTGTTAAATACCTATCTCAATGCCTGATTTAACTGTTGTGAAAGGAGCTCTGCTATTCTATATTTCGGTATTTCTTTCAATTTTACAGAGACACTTATCATATCAGAAGTGAAGTGTTATACAATTTGTTGACGCTTTTAAAAAGTAGAAATATGTTGACACTTTTTTAAAGTAGAAACCGTTGTGCAACACTGAACCCCATACTTACCACTCTTATCCCCCACAACAGTCCCAGTGTCACTTACCTTAATTTAGTTGTGCTATTTAAATGGTTATTGATAAAGGAGCCATGTCAAGTGAGCTGTGGTAGCGTGCTTATACTCCAGGGTTAGCTAAATTGGTCACGTAATTTTGATTTATTGATTTGTGTACAGGTCATGATTTTCTCGTTTATTACGTGTACGTGTCACGATTTTGAAATGTGACCATCGCACAAACTGCCCCTACACTGGGCTGGTCTGGGGGACGCAACAACGGGGAAATGAAACATCACACGCAGGACGGTGACAACAACTCGCGCCGGGACATGATCCGCGGTCTCTGGGGGACGCAATAACGGGGAAATTAAACGCCCCACGCCGGCCACAACGGGACGGTTGTGGTTAGGAAGAGAATAACTCTGAAAGGAACTGCAACACGCAGTGTGAAAGTCCTTTGTTGTTTAAAAGATTAAGTTACCAGTTCATTAGTAGGACATCATTAGAAGTCGATGTGAATAAATGCTTTTGATTTTTGTATGTTTCTATTTGTGCATCTGATCACACACTGTGATCATCTGTTCGGCAGGTCTGTCTTAATCTGCATCGCGATGCTGACAGTTGATACCAGATAAAAGATAGAAAGCCTTTATCGTCCTTGTACACATGTGCAATACCTGTGCAATGAGACTAAAGTACCCCCCTTTTCCAGTGTCAACAAGATATTCTCCACATGGGGATGCCTGACAATCAGATGGAGTCAGTGAGACTTTTAAGAAAGATTTATTTATTTGCAAACATATAAACTAATTTTAAAAAGTGACAAAACAAGTAAAAACACAAATATGAATACAGACACTCTAAAAAAGTTAAGAAATGAAACCAGGTGGGCAGTTTATCCAATTTTACTAGTGTATAAATGTATTATCCATAATAAGTGCAGTAAGTCAATACAGAACTTACAGTGTAGTACAGTAACTGTAATACTATAAATAAAGTTTTTCATTTTCCAACTCAAGTACTGCTGAACAATTTGAAAGAGTGCAGTTTTCAAAATAAAAAAAAAACACATTATTGATTACAACTCTTGATTAACAAGCTGTAAAAAACGAGAGTTTAAACAACTTTTGATTTCACTTGCTTTAATCACAACTGTCGCCAGCAAATTTACTCAGCTGTAGCTAATTAGCATTAATTACGGGAGATTTAAAAGAACACACAATAAATAACTGGCTGGTGCCTGGTTTACATGCTCTCTGTGTGTCACTGCTGTACAGCTTGGTCAGAAATTAACTTGATGAAGACACATCACCTGTTTCATTTTAATGTCGTCATTTAATACATAAACAACAGTGATCTGAGACAGGTATAGCCCATTTGTGGTTGTATTATTTCCATGGGAAATAATAATAAAAAACTGTTGTGTACTTATGGCCAATGCAATAATCCATTTGGAGCTCACAATCTTGAAACACGGCTTAAATGAAAAATGCATAAAGAGCACGAGAAACTGTTGGGTACAAACCAACTCTAATGTTCTCCTTCAGTGCAGCCTTTTTACAGCATGAGCAATACAAGTTACACAATGTATGCAGAGACGTGTGCGACCTATGGCCGCCCACCCCACAAGACAATAGCAGGACATTTGAGTTCAAAAGGACGTACACACATGCAATACAGAGGTGAGTAGATTCAATCAGTTCAATCAAGAGGGCATAGACACTCACGCAACTGGAAGTGAGTAAATAAGGAAACCTGCTGTTAGATCAGCTACATTTAAACTGTGTGAGACAAAACATGTACAATGACAAGCAGAGTTCACAAATGAAAACACATCTATGTCTGTAATATGACAGCAGTATAAACCTTGAGCATTATTGGCAAAGTAAAATCTCCAACAGAAACCCAATCCCACTCAGGGAGTGCAGCCTCAGTTGTTCCGAGTTCAGCTGTAAAGGGGGACGGGCTGTTACTCCTCCCCAGCCTTTGACCACTGGCCTCGGGGCACGGCTCTGATAAACACTGACAGCAGTTCTCTACTCTGGAACAGTGGATCAACCCTTGGTTGGTTTCTTCACCCACGCACACACACACACACACACAGTCCTGCTCTGACCCAGTGTTGTAATCCAACATCCCTTTTATTAAATAGAGTTTCTACCTTTTGATTCACGAAGCATTTAGCGAAGTGAGTCACGGAAGAAATAACCACCTACTGTACCGAGGTGACTAACTAGACTTTGATATGCATTTTAAACAGGGATAAGCTCAGTGAAAAACAACCAAAGTCAACATTACTCCCTAAATAGTCTTCACCTCAGCACATGATTGTGCCACTTCTGATTCTATCCAGATTATTTTATTCTTTTATTGTTTGGAAATAATTTTGATGTACTGAGCTCTACCTTCTGGCCAAAAAATACAAAGTCTGCTTGAAACGTAGAAACGAGATACCAAAGAATAATACACCTTTACAATAATTATATAATAATAACTATACATTTTCCCAACAAATATCGTCAAATCTCCACCAAACTTAAGGCTGAAGAAAATGCATTAATTTGTTTTTCAATTAATATTTGCTAGATACATGATGTCAAGACATGTCATTATTTATTTATATATATATATATATATATATATATATATATATGCCCTGATCAGAAACTCCAAAGGCCTTTATTTTTGGATATTTGATAGTAGAAAATACTTCATTCCTGAACATGTACAGACATATACATTCATTTGACATTTACAATTATTGTTCGAACACATTTCCGAAATCAACATCATGCAGATGTAAAATGTCTAAAAGTGTTTTTATTTAAATCAAAAATGTGTGATTTTGAAATAGCACTTTTTTTAACCCTTGTTTGAGAAGAAATGGGAAATAAAAGCCCTATTTTAGGTATTTAAACAGGATTTTAAATTGTAATAATTTTTGTAATTGCTGCAGGGAGGCTTTTATCAATAAGCAAGTTAGATCATAAAGATCATATCACACATTAGAATTGGTACACATTAGAATTAGTACACATTAAAATGGGCACACATCAGACGTTGCCTTTTCATTGCTTCTATTGCTAGTGAGGTCTCTTGACATGGCTATTGTTTCAACTTATGCAACTTAGTGAGCACATTTTTATGCATTCTTTTTCCTTCTCACCTACACAGCATGGGACCAATGTTGGGAAGAATATGATAAGAAAGCATAGAAACGATATCCTCACATGGAGTGTGGAGTGATATAGTCACAGTAGGGCTGCTGCTGACAGAACCCCCGGGAGCTGTCAACACTCTGGCATTGCCCTGGTCTCTCTCTTCTCCTCCATCTGTCTCAATCTCTCCAGCTGTTTTCTCAGTGCATCATCCCTTACTGTCATCCTGATACACGGGCTGTGTTTTGTTGTTTGCCGCTCCATGGCTACTGTACAGTTTGTACGTGCTAATTTACCTGTTGGGACTGGGCCTCGGTCCAACTCAACCTGCCCAGCTCGGGATTTACAGAGGGGCTTGGCACGGTGTGCATGTTGAGCAACTTAGATCTTTATACAAATGTACTGCATGTCAGCAGGACTCAGGAGACTACAGCTGCCAATGGAAATGTGATGCATCTAAACCAGTTTGCCTATTCAGCATGACCTATATTTCAACGAGCTGGCTGATTCGTTGGTTGGCTTCCAAGTGTTTTGCGAATGCATTGTGCGAGGAGGACGTTTATTTACCTTCTGTTCAACGACATGGAGGATCCCTGATGACAGATTTGGAGCTTTGTGTGGATTGCTCAGAAAGGTGGTTTGCATTCATAGCTTTAGCACGGCCTTTGTAAATCTCTTTGGTGTCTAAGTCACTTCCAGTAATGATGTCTTGTTTACGCACTTCATAATGCATCATGAATCTCATATGAACAAAACATGTGCAGTTATTTGTTTAAAAAAGTGCTTCACACCAACAACAAACATTTTCCGATGTTTTAATGTTCAATCACCGTGGAGACTTACTTACTTCTACAGTAACTGTGTTAGTATTAAAATCCATCATAATACTTACTACTGGCAGTACAGGTGTGTTATATAGCCAATAGTATTTATAAAAGTTGCCACAGCGACTACCGACTGGGATGTGGCCAAACAAAATAAAGGTTGTCACTAATGAAGGCCGGGTAAAAACATATTTAATCATCTGTAGCCTCCACCAGCAGCTTAAGTGGTAAATTGAGTGTAATGTACACTTCTGCAGCACAAATTCCATTATGACAACAGTCATACTCGCCACTCTGCAGAGTTTCTCTCTACTAACAGCAATAATGTTTCACACTCTACTTAATTACAGACTTTTCTTCTATGCCGTGCTCCTGATCAATATTACGCTACTGTTAAAAAAACTTTCCTTTTTTCACTTTAAAAGCCTACCTATGAATGCAAAGCTGTAAGACTTTGAATGTGACAGTTCTGAAAGAAGCGTTGAGTTTCATTCACGGTGGCTTGACATCACTCGGGGGGGGGGGGGGGGCAAGTAGAGCCGCTGACGTTATTTGAGCTGAAACGGCCATTATTATGAATTGATCAAAGTCAAAGGGTGACAATAGAGGAAGTTTTGACCTTGCATAACCTGGGGAGCAAATGAGATTAGAAACGAATGTCTTATATACAGTCAGCCTGTCCCAAACAAACCAATGTAAATGTCCACTATTTGAGAATGTAATGGTAATATTAGGTTGATTGCTTAATATGTAAAAACATCCATTGAAGTGTCATACTACAACTCTTGTGATCAAACGTGCATTTAGGCACTTTGTGCATTTTTCCTGCAGACAGTTGTCGTCAGCTGGTTGCACTTGTGTGCACTATTTTGTCCCGATAAACCTAAAAAGAGAGAAAAGTCTGTGTATGAAGTGATGGATGAGAAGACATAATCAGCACAGCTTATTCATTTTTCATTTGCGCTGCGTAACTGTTGCATGAGCAGGGTTTGCTCAGTGATCCGTCGCTGTTCCTTTCACGCTAAAGGATTTCAACCAGGTTTGATATTCATTGATTTCAAAGCGGTAACCCTTTGATCCTGTTGGTAACATCAACATGATGATCGACAGAGCTTTTTAGACTGGTACCACCCAATGTGTTGTACTGCGGTTTGTGTGATAGCTCAATTTGACTGTTAACTTTACTGGGAATACAGTGTTTTGGGCCCATTACACTGTATGTCCATCTATCCTAATTTGCAGTTTAAAAGATTTACTTTGCAAGTATACAGTGTCTATGTGGGCAGGTTTGCATGTCTGTGCATGTTCTTCTCCATTTCTATTTTCCTTGAAGAGGAAATGTTTTAGATTGGCTCTTAACTTTGTGTTTGGTTGTGTGTCTTTTGGACTGCCAAACAATGTCTCTGTCTGTTGAACAAGTGAATGAAGAACACACTGCTCATTGGACAGACAAGACAAGTCTCAAACAAGAACAGCAGAAATCAATAGGAGGTGCCTATTTTCTTGGGCAGCCCATTGAACAGCTTCTTTAACATGATTTACAAAAGACCACTCTGCCCCACATCTGTATCAAATCTCATCTATTATTTTTTTACCCAAAAGGGACGATTCTGGAAGCGAGAGGCATCCAGCAACAATCTCAAGTTGTTATTATTCCTCTGTAAAGTTTGTTCACTGTGGTTCAGCGATGTGGTGTGTTTACATACCAAACAGTGTAGGGTATCAGACGAAGACCCAGATTGCTGTGTAAATTCTCCCAGACCCAATCTTCTGCTGCTTATCAGAAACGACAAGAAGAACGTTAATAAATAAAAATTACCAGGCGTCTCTTCAGGGAAGCCCCGCTGACCTTATCCCAACTCCCTAATGCAATATAAACACCACAGGTCGGATGGAGGGAATGAGACTGGGAGTATTTGATTGGTGTCCCCAATCCCTGGTTACAAATCAGAGTTGGACGAGTGAAGGCAGGTTGCGGGGGTGAGCTGCCGCCTCATTACCTCGCCCGGCAGAGGGACTGTTTGTTGACTGCTGAGCTGATAGGACGGTGCCGGGCGGTTTCCATTAGATGATGTGTTTGGAGAGAACTTTGAACCTTCCTGGAAGGAGAATGTAATGTTTGTTTTCCAACTTTGCAATCACGCCAGAGAAAGAAATCCAATCGGATGACGATTAATTGTTGATGCTCTTGTTGATTCCCACCACTATATTATATGATCTTTTGGGTTTTTTAAACTTTTGGGTACACATAGCCCAGTATGGAATCAATGCTTTAAATCCACTGATCACACATGGTCCCCACAAAAGGGCACATTATTTAAAACACACTGTGTATCCAGTCTGTTAAGCGGTGCAATTTCCTGCTTGATCTGCTGTGGTGCAAACCGGAGGAGGTGTCTAAACCAGACATTTGTAATTAAAGTTTTTTTATAAAAACAAAATAAAGAATGTGAGTGACTCTACTACATTGCACATTGTTTAGGGCTGCACGATACGAGGTAAATATGCTGAATTGAGACAATGCTGAATATGGCAATAATGATATTACCTGTAGTAAATAAAGGAACAAAAAAGTGCACTCAGTTATGCCTTTCTGTTGCTTTCAGTATTCTTCTAAAAGACAATAACATGTCTGTTGAATTTAAAGTGAATTTTAAATTGAATTGAATATAAGTCAGCCCTAAAAGAAAGAATGGCCATTACTGTAAATTTAAAAGTGTAGTTTTCTACTCATGTTTTCTTTCAACAACGCCAAAAGAAACCCAGACTGTAACCCTAACCCTAACGGTGCACAAACGATATATTGTGCAGCCGTAATATTGTTAATTATTCCGTCGTTTACTAATCCTTCAGATAGTCTCCCTCTGGAACAGAGGATCTCTCAAAGCAGCAAGCTGTCAATCCAAGTCTTTTGGAGATGATACTGTCATGCAACTTTACCTTTTTTTTCAGAGCGAGAGGTTAGAGTTTGATGCTGTGACCTA
>NC_048417.1:3131481-3150781 GCF_013103735.1 Etheostoma cragini
CCCCCCCCCCCCCACACACACACACACACACACACACACACACACACACACACACACACGCACACACACACACACACACAACACAAACACCCTTTTCCCCGAGTGCTAAAAGTTGCCTTTCTACGTCTCCTCAACAGAAGGAGGCCAACCCGAGCTATTCATCTTCAACGAGCTGTGCGCCCTGAAGGATGAGCCGGGGCCCTGCAAGGCCATCAAGGACCGCTACTTCTTCAACGTCGACACGGGTCACTGTGAGCTCTTTGAGTACGGAGGCTGCGGGGGAAACGCCAATAATTTCCCGACCATGGAGGCATGTGAGGAAACGTGTGTCGTCTCAGGTGAGTGTGACCCGTTGGCTGACACTTAGGACTACATGTAAAAGCTGTTTTGCCTTTTAGTTCATCTCGATCACATAAACAACAACAAATACATAACATAAATGGTTTAAAAAATCTAAACTACTTTATAATCAATACTGACCAAAAAAGGTGTGTGCATTTGCTTATTACACCTGTCCTTTTTACATTCTGTTTTATTTTTATTTTCTTTCCTCAGAATCTTATCAATCTTGTTAAGTGTATTATTATTATTATTAGTATTAGTAGTAGTAGTAGTAGTAGTTGTAGTAGTAGTAGTCATCGTTGTTGTCATTTCTGGATGTTAAATAAATATCACATATTTAAAGACATTACATGCAGAAGATATTAAACAAAACTAAATAAATAAAATAGACAAAACAAAGTACATTGCCATCTAATGACTTACCTTGATATTTGGTGAAGTAATCTCCACGGTAACAGTGAACACGGACCCCAACATCATTCATACAAAAGGAGTATTTTTCAAAATCACAGCACACGGGACAAGGATGTATTATAGCTTTGCAGTGTTGTGTTGTTCTTGTTAGCAAATGATTCCATTCGTTTTCAAGGACTGTTGTTCCTCATTAGACTTTATTTCCACCTTGGGCATAAAATCCTATTACGAGTCATTTTGTTGGTATGTGGATAAAATGGAGCCTTGCCAGCACATTAATTCTGAAGAGTTTTCCTAGAGGCATCTGGTTAATGAAAAATATGGGCATATTTAAGAGGGACAGCCAGTATTGTGTTATTTATAGGTTCCAGATACTAAATTGATGACAGATTGAAGTTGAATTAATTGATTTCAACTAATAACGGAGTCTTCAATCTATTGGATTCCCCAATTCTCATGTCTCAGTCAGAAAATGGATTTCTAATATTGTAAAACTGACCAATATAATTTCAAATCCTAAACTCCTAATGTGACAAAACTTCTCATAACAGATGCTGGTTGTTTTGCGGCCTTGAGGAAACTAGATGATTTGGCCGTCCGGCCAAAGAGAATGACCTCGTGGTTAATTAAAATTGATGTTGGATTACAACACTGGGTCAGAGCAGTATGGTGTGTGTGTGCGTGGGTGATGAAACCAACCAAGGGTTGATCCACTGTTCCAGAGTAGATAACTGCCGTCAGTGTTTATCAGAGCCGTGCCCCGAGGCCAGTGGTCAAAGGCTGGGGGGGCCAGGGACAGTTTCAGATCACTGGGGATGGTGCTGAAAAAATAGGTGTGAAGGAAGTGAAGGAAGATGAAGTGTGTGTGGACCAGAGAGAGAGAGCAATCGGAGCAGAGGAGAGTTAACGTTTAACTGTATATGTCTAGGGTTAGAATGGAAGGAGGGCTACCTGGGAAGCAACATAGACGGAGAAGCTGGACACAGATGGAGGAGCTGATAAAGATGTCGAGCTGCACATCAGCAAAGCCAGACATGCCTTTAGAACCTGTAGGGCTATGGCTCTCTTCCCAGCTCTCAAGAAACACCAAAATCTGAATCTTCAATACAAACTTAAAATCTGGCCTTCTATATGGCTGTGAAATCTGGAAAACCACTACATCAATCATCAATAAATGACATGTGTTCATTGACAACTGTCTCAGATACATACTTAGGATTTGGTGGCCCAACAAGATGTCAAATGTAAATCTGTGGAGACATATGAACCAGGAGCAAATCGACATTGAAATCAAATCCAGAGTGAGGATGGATCGGTCATACACTTAGGAAGGATCCGAGGAAAATAGCAAGACAAGCTCTGGACTTTAATCCCCAAGGCAAGAGGAAGCTAGGTAGACCTAAATCCAACAGGAGGCCGTCCATGCTGGATGAATTGGCCAAGACGGGGACCTCCTAGAAAGAAGTAAAGACCTCTTTTAGTCTTCTGCAACGCAGAATGAACTCAATGATTTTAAATGGCGAGGCTACCAGAAAACAGAGTGTAATGCAGCGCATTGTGTAAGCAGCTCCTCCCTCACTCCTCCCTCTTGTCTAAAATTGTCACATCCGCTACCAGGATGGTTCGGCCCGCAAATGCAAACTCGATGACTCATAGGAGATCTCCACAAAACAATAGGTGACGTCACACATGTTGGCACCTGTTCTACATCCATTACAATGGTTGATGATAGAATGCCTCTGATTCATGACATGAGGAGTAGGGATAGGTATTAAGAACTGGTACTAAACTGGTACCTGGTCCAGACTGGTCAGTACCGCAAGATCAGTGAATTCTTGGACAAACAGTACTTCTACCTGTTTTTCTGTAACGCCGCCGGGTGCCCATGCACATGATTTAAGTGTACAATGGAAGAATCACAGCACTGGTGTACCTGATTACTTTGATAACCTATGATTGGACAATCGTTGTTCTGGGAAAGGAAATTAAAGGTTTGATTGCTTTGAACAAAAAAACATTTTAATTCCCAAAATGTGAAAGCACTGTAGGAACCAATGTTTTGACGTCTAAGACCTAAGGTGACAGGAATCTGCAGTGTCCACGTCAACATGCAGGCACCTTACACAAACAGGTGGTAATCCCTTTATAACTGCCAGTATAATATTTTATTATGCAGTTAGATTAGATAGAAGTTTATTGGAAAATAATCATTAGCCATAAACAAAGCAAGGACATTGAGGGTTGCATATGTTCCACATCTACAATGTGTGCATGTTTGTCAGTATCTGAGTTTGTGTTGACCGTCATCATTGCTATGGTACTACTCTTCACCTTCATGGAGAACACAACTCAATGCAGTTAAGTTCAAGCATGTTTTGCAAGTTTTCTCCTTGTGTGCATAGTTCAGGTTAATGGATACACACACGAAAAACAAGTCCTGGACTACACATCACATTACCATTTGATGTTTTATAACTGTAAATGTAAGAGCACCTGAGAATGACTGACAGTAGAGGGTACACGTGTTGTTTGTGTCCTTTGCTGCATTGTACACATTGTTGATAAGAGTATGGTGAATTGCAGTCTTCACAACACGGGATACGTTGTGTCACTCCCCATGGGGCACTTAGCTTTTGTGAGATGTTGGTAATATATCATAGCAATGCTGCTCTTGAAAAGCAATCCAATCAACAACAATTAGATCTTTCACACCTGGGAGTTGAATCTATTAACAGTAAGTAGGTAAGTTGTTCTGTGCTGGTTTGGTTCAAAGGCCCTTCAGCTTGAGTGGAACGATGCAGTATGCGTGTGATGACAGAAAAATCTAGAGAAAGGCAGAAAAAACACTTTCATTCTTAGATAGCTGCTGTGACCGAAAAGTAATGCACTGTAATTGATATGTATTCCATGTATTTATTGCAGTGTGCACCACATTGACTGCTACTGTATAAGACTGCTCTATTCCATGTGTCCCAGTGAAAACACAAGACTTTCAACCAGGAAACGGGTGTTTGTGACCCGGGAGTACTACTTAAGAGGACCGTGTTTTATCCACAAAACACAATCTTTTTTCTAATCTTAACTAGTTGTTTTGGCATCTAAACTTAACTGTCGTCAGCACGTGACGTTTACTTTTTGTCGGCTGAACTCAACAGCAACGGCCTCTGAAAGGACCGTCAGCTCGCGTGACCTCTACCCGTCTAAAAGTCACCTTTTATTGGCCATTAAACTGTAAAGACTGCTAAAGTTGACCTGGTTGTCACAAGACCCCCAGCAATTGCTTTATTTCAATGTCAAATGAATTGGTGTGCAGACGTTTTCATACGATATCATACCAGAGAATGCATTATATCTGTCATGTAGCAAGAAAACAACACACCTTTAATACCTTAGCTTGTCTGTTCAATCTGAAATATGCCCTTGCATGAAAGCAATGACACATCGATCAAAGTATTTTGATGGCGTGTTATTCTGTGGTGTGACTAAGTGCTTTCTCCCACTGGCAAGGAATAACCTTCACCTTCGTATTGCATGCCACGGGATGCATAATGCCGTCAGACAAAAGGATCAGGCATGAATTTTCATCCTGCAGGCATCCTCATATGAAGTAGGTGGCTCAATTTTATGTCCCGTCTCCACACAAACAACTCTGCACTGTAAAGACAACCTGACAGAAAGGTGACATCAGATAAAATGGCCTGGACAGGAATACAGAGGTGACTGTCGGATCTTTAAGTTGGCCTGAGGACAGTCTTACTCAAGAGTAAGAAACCTGCTGCTTTTTGATCATAAAGAAAAGTACACTGCATTAAACAGATCTGTAAAACTGTTTTAAAAGCATTTGTTTCATATCAGTTAAAGGGCACTTTCACAACGGTTTTTATTAGTTCTTGGTTGAATAAAAAAAGCAGGTAAAGTTTGCAGGAGGGCATAAAACCCAGCAGTGTTTGGCTTTATCTAAATTGAACACACTTCCACATGTGTATCTATTGACACTGTGCTGGGTGGTGACTTTAGCTCAGTGGCCAAAGTCCACACTAGAGAGGAAAGAAATAAACTGTCTACATTTCTTACTACGGCCTAATTCTCGGCAGGTTTTGGCTACTGTTGTACTGTATTGAGTTCACACTGAAGAAGTGTATTACAAGTCTGTCATTGTTTTGTTACTGTATCTGAAGTCTATTTGGTGTAGAACTTAGTGGTCCCCTAATCTGTATCTGAAGTCTCTTTTATTATAGACCTTAGTGGTCCCCTAATACTGTATCTGAAGTCTCTTTTATATAGACCTTAGTGGTCCCCTAATCTGTATCTGAAGTCTCTTTTATATAGACCTTAGTGGTCCCCTAATACTGTATCTGAAGTCTCTTTTATATAGACCTTAGTGGTCCCTAATACTGTATCTGAAGTCTCTTTTATATAGACCTTAGTGGTCCCCTTATACTGGATCTGAAGTGTGAAATTGAGCCTTGGTGCAGAATTACAGGCACTAGAGCCAGTCCTACAATGAGCTTTCCTTAGTGTGTGCTGTTTCTAAATCTCTAGCTTTTGAGGGGGGGGGGGGGGGTTGTGTTTCACCAACTGCCACTATGCTTGATTGAAAGCCATGATGTCTCTCTCTCATGGGTGGGCCAAATTCTCTGGGCGGGCAAAGCAGAAAAAGGGGAGGGAGCCTAGCCCCTTATGACCTCACAAGGGGAAGATTCCAGCTCGGCCCAACTGAGCTTTCATTTTCTCAAAGGCAGAGCAGGATACCCAGGGCTAGGTTTACACCTATCACCAGTTCTAGCCACTGGGGGGCCATAGGCAGGCTGGGGGAACTCATATTAATGTTAAAAAATCTTAAAGTGAAATCTTCATGCCATGGGGCCTTTAAATGACAATGTCTCTCCAAAGACGCATATTGTCATTTCCTGTTGGCGTTAAGTGCCTCAATTTATTGGATACTTACTGCAATAACAGTATACTACAAAGATTAGCATGGTAATACACATAATAAGTAAGCAGTTTATGGACACAGCTGTATTCTTTAAACAACGGACATGACTGAGATGGCTGTAAACAAATGAAGCCATTAGTGAGAATATTAGTTAGCCTTGAGCTCCACTGCAGTCAAATGAATGTCGCACTGATCTTCTCGATCGTCTGATCTTCTTGGATTATTACGTCTAATGGCTTTGACAATTCATTTTAGATAAAACTAATTTACAACTGTCTTTTCATTTCCACTAATTGACGATCTTCGATGTTTCTTTATAAACAGTAAAAGCGTGCAACAAGAAGGACTTTCTCTAAAAAGGATTTCATTTAACACCCTCCAACATTTGAAAATGTCATCACACTGGTAACATGCAGACAGCAGATATCCATGAACAATGTATTTTTGCGTCCTGCAATCTCACCCATCCTGCAGAAGGGCTGTTATCATCCAATCAGGGACATTCTAACTCCACAAACAGCACACATTACAAGAAGTGCTAGTTGACACACACTTATTTAAATGATTGGTTCCAATATTTCTCACGTCGTTACACAGCCACGGACAGCTTAACAAGACTGTTCTTGCAAAGGTCACAAACCAATGCGAGCAACATACCGTCTGGGGAACTTGTTTTTCTTCTATATTTGCAGAAAGACTTTTGGTCTCCAGCCCTGATGCTTTACTGAAACCCCAACGAGCCATGAGCATTGTGTCCCAAAGTCTCTCTTTGGTCTGCTGTCCTTTTTGCGGTTCTGCTTGAAGGGGTCAGAGACACAAACACTGTGTTTCTCTTTGACAGTTGCACTTTTTTGTGTCCTTAGCTCAGGGCTGTGAGCACAGACATTGTTTAAAAAAAACCTAAAAAGTAAGCAAAGGGAAAGGGCAGCACAAATGATGTTGCTTCAGGTGGCCGAACTTTGCAGATTGTGGCTGGATTGGGAAAATGTGAGTCTACTTTGTCACTTACACTTTAACTTAGGTTTATTTAAAATGACATCATCAAGACAGTCTCTGTACAAGTGAGTAAAAAAACAATAGAAAAGAAAATACACTACTACATGTAAAAGTACACACTCACATGTTAACGTGTTATAGTGTTACTATGAAAACAAGGTTAAGGTTAGTAATTTAACAGTATAACTGTAATGGGACCGCCCATTTCTCCGACGCTCCATTGTTCCGACCTCCCTATGACCCGAAAAATTCCCTTTGGTCCTACATCCAACAAACATCCCTTTATTTCAAAAAACTAAAAATAAACCCCTCTGCTCCGACATCCCTTTGTTCCGAACATATAAGCTTTTTATATAAGTTAGGATAGCCGATTGGTCATGGGGTTGGACCTGGACAAATGGGGTTACGTATACGGGGATTTGGGACACTAAACTGGAAACTGTTTTTTTTAGGCCAAGCACCCCTTAGCTAAAAGAGAGACGGATCCGGGACCCTCAATTACATATATTGTAAAAAAATTATGTTACATATAAAACTGGGCCTACAATAATGTGTAGGGTGGCCTAAAGGCTTTATTCATACCATACAATACTAAGCTATTAAAATAATAATGATTGATATGTACATCATATTTGAAGGTTAAACATACGTTAAACAGTGAATCCTTAAGCTTAATGTGTGGATTGCTGTCTTACTTACAGGACTAAGATAAGGTAAGGTAAGATAAAACTTAATTTTATGTCACACAGAAAAGGTTTTTGTGTCGACTGCTCCGACAGTCTACACCCCTAAGGGTCCCCGACGTCCCGTTGAAGATCTCTGTTATATGGCATTGCATTATGTCTGTCTCCACCCAGTGGAAGCTGTTAATTTTCAGACCTGAGTAGGTATTAAAATGTCTATTCCACTAGTGATCAGGCTTTTTTGTTTTCCCACCGGAGGCCTGGCCAAAATGGTGTCAGCACTTTTAGAGGTAGAAACGATAAAAAAACCTTTCAAAATATGTGTTGATATATTGAAGAAAACTGAAGGAAGAAAATAGGCAAGAGGAAAACATCGAGCCAGTGAGAGTTAAGGGAGGGATAGGGTAAGACAAAGTACAGTTTAGACATTTCAGTGTGCAATATATACATTGTACATTGTCCTCAAATTGTTCTAGGTTTGACAAAAATATGAAAACAAGCATGAAAACATGCATTGTTTCATACACTAACCAGGCTCTCCCCCTCACATTTAGCTGAGCTTCTTAAATGTTGAAAACTGTTTGTCTGAAATATGGAGGTTCTCCCTGGAGAGCAGCCAAAGCTCTCTGCAACGATGGACCATGTGATTCACACCCAGCGCATAAAAGAAAGACAAGCTGACCGATAATAAAACAAAAATCCCCTCGCACCCCTTCCCAGTTTTTTTTTCTGAATTATTCATTACCTCATCGCTCTAGAGAAGTGCCACAATACCCTTTGACACATCTCGTTGCCCATGCTTTTAAGTCAAAGTCACCTCCTAAAATGTATTTAGAGGTCACAAGGATGGCCTTCTAATCATGGCCACCCTTCAGTAGAGTGGTTCAAACACCAGATAACAGATAAACCAGATAGTGAGTGTGTAGCTGGTGTAAGGCGTCCTCTGTTGGGACACGTTGTCTCAGCAGAGTTCTAATTGAGCCTCTAACAAGGCTAATACATTTTGTCAGCTTGTTAATCAGATAATTACAATCAGCTAATTGTTTGTCTTCATTTTTTGTAAACCCATGATGCAAATCTTATAGAAGCTGGTAGATAAAAAGTTACAGCTTAATGCTAAAGTTTGACATTTTTGTAAATGCGCTTCCCTATTGAGTACCACGCCCTCACAACACTGCAGGGGAAGGTCTGGTGTGGTGTAGTCTTGCATTGCAAAAGGATTTTTTTTAAGCAATTCCATTGTTTTTGTGATAGTTATGAGTGCAATTCAAAATTCCAATAATTGCACAGCCCTAAGTTTAGATGAGTGGTTCTTCAGAAAGTTGAAAGCAGCAATCCGGCCAAGCATTCGGCCCGTTGCCAACAGGCACATTTTGCACGCCCTGCAGTGCCCTGCTACAAACAGACACGCCCTGCTACGCCCTGCTACACCCTGCTATGCCCTGCTACACTCTGCTATGCCCTGCAGTGCCCTGCTACCCCATGAACTACTACACCTACTATTTCTAGTAATAGTTGCATTTTCTTTGTTGTGACTATATTTGCTACTGTTCTTCATAACCCCAACAGGCACCGGCACCACCCGAGGTTTCTCGCTGTCACACTAAATGCTTGCTAGTGAGGGAATTACTGGAATTGTTGGGTTTCTGTAAATTATAGTAAGTGGTCTAGATCTACTCTATCTGTAAAATGTATTGAGATAACTCTTGTTATGATTTGAAACTATCCATAAAATAAAATTGAATTGTAGTGAAAAGGAACCAATCAAAATCGTAATTGGCGGTGTTAAGTGTCGGACAGAGCCACGTTGCCGCTGCAAAATAGCCTCAGGAAAATTAGTTTTAATAGTCCTTATAAATTAGCCGCATGTTAGAATGCCAACACAAAGAAAGCTGATGGTAACGGGACATCAGGCCAAAATGAGGGACAATCGGCAGAATTTCCGGCGACACCGGAGCAAGTGGAACGTTGTAGATATAGACTAGGTGTGTAACATACACACATTACTGTACACTTTCCGTGGTGGGATTAGATTAGATTAGATAATACTTTATTCCTCCCACAGTGGGGAAATTCCCTTATTTCAGCAGCAGCGGTTTTCTACAGTAAAAGCCACAAAAAAAAAGAGGTAAACACACAAACAAACATACACACACACTCTACTGTCACAGCTTGTCAGGTTGTACCGGTCTTTGTTAACAATGCCAGGAAATAGTGTTTGAAAGTGAGCCAGTCCACTGAAAGTGATGCATTTCCCACCACGGTTGGGATTGTGTCACAGACTCATATCAAGCATGAGCCTGTCACTAGCTTGTATATTTGTTTTAGGTTTGGTGGCGCCTTATTCAGATAAACAGCAGGGATCCTGACAACCCTGCACAACAACCCTGCTGTTCTCCACACTGCAGGAGGCAAAGTTACTGATTTCAGATTAAAGAAAATCTGAATCCAGTTTGTACGACAGATTTAAAGTACAAATAATCTCTCACTTTTACAATCCAAATGCCTCCAGCTTGGATTGTCATATAATAACAATTGCCATCAAGTAAATGCAGACAAACAGGAAACAAGACAACAACCTTAACCAATTAAGATGCATAATTGAGGTGAACATCAAACTGTAGCTCAGAGCTGTCCTGATGCCAATAGTCCAATAAGACATATACTTTGTATAAAATTAGACCAAACTAGAAAGAATGTGGCCTTAACTAGACAGTAAACTAAACCTAATTATATAACCTAATTAGACCCCATACACCTAGATGTTGCTGTATGCAGTATGATATAATAAACTTGACTTTGTGTCAAATTAAGAATAACTAGAAAAAAACATATTTTTAGAGTAAACAAACAGTTATACCCTGATTATATGGAGGCTGATAACATTAGACAGCTTTAGGCACCATACAGCTAAATTAAGCTGTACTTATAAACTGTATATATTGCCATATTAAGTCCCAAATAAACTATACTTAGTCACTGTTATGCCAAATTACACTCCAGTTAGGAGCCAAATGTTGAGCATAGCCTTTTATTGTCGTTTGTTGCTTATTATAAGAGAGAGAGAGAGAGAGAGAGAGAGAGAGACAGAGAGAGAGAGCGAGAGAGAAAACTACTCTTACAGTAATGTAATGTCAAACCATGTCGAGTCACCTCTGGTCCTTCATACAGTCCCTCATAGCCTGGGTGCTCTGCAGAGTCTAGTGGTGAATAGCCTTATTAATAGGAAAATCTTGCTTAATACTGGACACATTTGAAAGATTATTGTTCCCATCAGTCAGTTAGAAACAAAAACCTAGGAAAATAGGGTCCAGGTTGACAAAACGGTAGTTATCCTTTAAGAACATTGAATCCATGTTACTATCCGACCACAGTAACATGAAAGCTGCCGGTACATTGCATCTTTATTTCCAGTTACATCCTTATTTATTGGTAATTAGTGACATATTAGACCAAAACAGTACGATAATCTAGTGAGATCCATCATTATTTTACCTTGTTTGATCTTATTAGACCCTATTAGAAGGTGATTTGTAACACATTACAACAAAACGCTACTGTAGTCTAAAGGAAGATCCATCCCATTACTTGTAACTAGTTGTTTCTACCATTCATTCATTACTATTGGAACCATTTAACCAATCACCAACGTCATTACTTTTAGCTAATCGTTTGAACTGTTTTGTCTTGAGTAGTTATTTATGGTAATACGTTTGAAGTTCTTAGTTACATTTAACTTAACTTCTGTTCTCGCTTGTTGACTAATGTTCACACGCTGTTCAGGTGTTACAGTTGACTTATGATGTAGATGTTCTTTTAATCAAATTATATTTTCAATTTTTTTTTTTTTTAATTAGGTAAGCTACTGTATAATTTTTTGCACGTACCCCCTGTCAACTGCAGAAGCCCCCCTGGCTGGGAGTCGGCGATACAGTATATGCTGAGTGCTAAGAAGTGATTCATGGAGAGTGAAAGCTGAGGTAAAGAGATATGACATTAAAAAAAGCAGAAAAGGAAGACTTGACAGAGGTGGTGATGTGGTTCACCGAGACATGAGGAAGCTTTTGCTGGAAGTGTTGACTTTTCAGCTTTCGGAGGAAGGTTGGGAGTTAATCGGAAACCGGACTGGAGTGAGAGCAAATGTCACTGTAAGCGGGGGGGGGGGCGGGGGGGCAGTGATTGTGAAGTGTGTCATGGCCTGCGGTTCATTTATTGGACCTATTTCCTGTGCACACACTTTGAGTACCTATACAGTATCTTCCCTCACTCTGTTCCTAATTAGGTGTTTTTCTTTTCAAGATTTCATTGGACTACGTTGAACTCTCTCTCTCTCGTTTGAATGCATCAGTCACTGCTCAAGGCCTTGCATCATACATATAGCAAAGAAGCAAAAAGCCGTAAGTGGCTGACCCTTAAAACTCATTCGAGGCAGTGTGTGTAGTAATTCCTATTTTAAAATCTAAACAAAGTTGGAAAAAACGTTGTAAAAATGAGAGAAACTGAAATGTAACGCTGATCAACGCAAGCTAGTAGCATGACCCACGGATGTGCAACGTGGGATGTTGAAGGACACTTCTGTCTGACTTTCTCTCTTGGTCAGACAAACCATGAAAGACATGACTGAGTCGCAATGTGTAGCAACACTGCACTGGGAGAAAGGAGAAACAAAGAAATTTCACACACACTCACACACACACACTCACTATTTATTTATTAAGCAACAGAAGTCTGTGACCCGACGGCCGACTGGAAATAGGCAATGCAGTAACAGAATCTTGACTCATATATGATCAGAGGTCACTGCGTGGCGTAGACTCCTCGGCTCTGATTGTTTTTGTTTTTTCTCCTGTGGGTGGGTAGTAGTATTTATGGACAGGATATCGAGGCATGGTCGGGGTGGGGAGGGGTTGCAGTTTCCTGCTGGAGCTGCTGCACCCGCGACCCAATCCTGGATAAGCGGATGAAGATGGATGAGTGAATCCTGTAGGCGGGTTGGAATCTTGCTAATGCCATTAGGGGCACTAGGAGGAGACAGAGAATATTTTTTACAGATTTTCCGTCTCATTTTCTACTGTCAGGATGTTGACCTGCAATATTAAGCCTCAACACTTCTGGCCCCCCTAACTTTGGCAAATATTTTTTATAATTTTTTAACACCACCTTTATCCTCAAAAAGGGGATATTGGTAATTTGTAGTGATACATAACATGTAGCTTAACACTGAATGAGTATTCTTGTGTGTATTGTTATTCTTTTGTAAAACCAGACCTATGGAGAGTTGGTGGTATTTAACACTTAACGTGCTTAATATATTTGGTACCCCTAAAATAACATGTGGCCCCAGCCTGGCCCCTCACTTTACAGTGGTCTAGAACCACCACTGAGTTGATTAATAGGGTGAAGATGTTTTCTAACAGTTTTTCTCTCCCTCTCTTCCCCAGATGACAAGAACCCGTGTCACTTAGGCGAGGCTCCTGGCCCCTGTCGAGGGCTGTTGACGCGCTACTTCTTTGACAGCGACAGTCAGCAGTGCAAGCATTTCTACTACGGCGGCTGCTTTGGCAATGCCAACAATTTCAAGAGCATGGCGGCGTGCCAGGCCAAATGTCAGAACCCAGGTGGGCCAGGTTGAACTTTTGTCCTTTTACAGTGAAGACTGGCAAACACCCAAGCTGTCCAGACAGCCGGGAATTCTGTTTTAAGACCACTAATAATGTCTGAATGGGTTTTGTGTTCAGCAGCTGTGAATCACCAAAGATGTTGTCAGTTAGTGGAAAAGTACAGAGCCCCGGGGGGGGGGGGGCATGGAGGGAAAATAAAACATGTACTACTGGGGAAAACACTTCACACTTTTCAAACACATCTCAAGTTTTATATGTGATATCAAATTTCATTTGCGAGATCTTGCGAATCCAACAAACAATGAGACTAGCCTTAACTAGTAGCGCTAGCTCATAGCGCTAACTAGTAGAGGTAGCCAGTATCTAGCTAGTAGCACGACATAATGATTACATCTCCTTGGTTGTGTAAATACATTCATTGTTTATTTTGATAAGCATTATTAATTGGTACACGCCAAAGTGAAGTGATACATTGAACATTGTCATTGACTGAGGCTAACCTTTAGTAGCTAGCAGCTAGTTTGTGTTGTTGTAGCAACTGGTTGCAACATGCGCGTTCATGAGCTTCTCTCTAGTGTCTCTTACTGTGTCTGTCTTCTTTGGCATGTATTAATTAGTAATGCTTATCAAAATAAACAATGGATGTATTTAAACAACCAAGGAGATGTATTCATTATGTCGGGCTACTAGCTAGATACAAGCTAATGCTACTAGCTAAAAGGTTAGCCTTATTGTTTGGTGCATTAGCGACATCTCTTTTAAAAAATAGAATAAAAAAATCTTGTTTTTTTCTCCAGGTCACCTCCGGGGCTCCGTAGAAAATGGACTGCATTTAAAAAAAGAAAGGCATTATTTTAAGGCCTTATATTGTGAGAGCAGACACATCTACACCTCAGACTAACAAGTCATCTCTACATGAACCAAGATTTATTCACTTTTTAAATTTGGAAAAATTGAAATAATTACTTCTCATGCCTTCACTTCAAAGCCGTACGCATGATGTGATCTGTACATACTTACGGGTTCATAGAGATCACAGTTGCTGCACAAAAAATGCAAACTTAATTCAGAGTGGTGACACAATCAAAGCAGTTCCCCTTCAGAAAATAAGCTTTTTGATGTATCTTAGCTGACCATGAAATCACATTCCACCTTGATTTTGCATTTAAATCGTTTTAAAGTGACCAAAGCACATTCAATTATGGCAGACTTAGGCACGACTTACAAGTCATTTACTGTAGATATTGAAATTGTCAAAGAAAATAACGAGGAAGTCCCTCGACTGTGACCAATTCTGTCACAGCCCGTGTTGTACTGAAAATCAATTGGAAAAGCTTATTTTTTTAATTTCAGATAGAGATAGACTCTGTCTGGTTTTATTAGGAGATTACATAGTTTGCAGACCAACACCCTTTCTAGTCTGATGCTAAAGAAATTAAACTTACTTTAATTATGATTGATCGTTCAGGATTTAATAAGATCTGTTCTAAATATAGGCATGCATTCCTAGGATTTATGTTCTGTGGATAGCAGTGGAGACACACCAGTCTCAGATGTGTGTTTTTTTTGTCAATACAGCAAAACCCACTAGGGCACCAGACGTCAACACACGGTCTGCTAGAAAATCCATTGTGCAGCCAACCACGTTAACTGGTAAGATGTACATCACACTCTACTTCAAGTAGAAAACATTTGTTGTTCTTGTCCAAAAGCAAAAAATAACTGCTAAGACATCATTCTTATAACTCAAATCAACCCCTTTCCATTGGATAAATGTCTGTGTGCTCAAGTACTCAAACACACAGTAAAATAAATCTTAAATTTGCGATGATGTGCATCGCAGGTTATTTGTTTTTTTTTGCTTAAAAGTAGAATATGCAGTCCAAATTATTTTTTGCAGGAATGGGACATGCAATTTTTTACTTTTTTTTTTCAGAGTGAAAGGTTTTGCACCACCATGAGAGTCATATCTTTCTTTTTATCGGAATAAAAGTTTTTTTTAACTATTCAGTGAAATGACTGATCCTTTGACATATGTTTGTTTCTCAGGGGAACTGACTGTAAAAGAAGCTCAGGTGCAAACGAATGGCACTAATGGAGAGCCAAGAGGTAAGAAAGTATGGATGTTTATGTAATGTCAGTGAAACCACACACACGGTTGGTGCATGCGTAGCCGGCTTGCTTACAGCTGACGTCTGCACAGTTGCTACATTGACCGTTTGGGGCAGGAATGTTTCGGTGTCGTGACGCGAGGCGAGCGAGCTCCGTACGTAGCGACAGTGGCTTTGCAAAATAGTCTCGGAAAAGATCTTGTTTTGGTTGAACATTTGCACTTGAAAGAAAACTATTAATTTAGGTTAATTGTTCACACCATACAGGAAGTCATTTGCTTCTACCAGTGAATCACCGTGTGTTCTTACCAAAAACGATCCGGTTAGAGAGAATGTGCTGTAAACAATTTCTTTGTAAATCTTTACAATTATTTCCCAAAACGTGTGGCTTGCTTTCTCAAAGTTTGTTCTTTCTCGAAGCAGCTGAGATGGAGAAACAACACACAAATGGCGTGTTTCCATCACATCGTACCTGCTCAACTCGCCTTGACTCCACTCGCATTTTTTGGTTTTCCCTTATGAAAAAAGTCCCTGGTACCTGGCAACAGGTGCTTTTGTTTGGCATCACCTCTGTTAATACCACGGTCCGTTGATACGGTCCCAAGCGAGCTAACTGATACCAAAAGGTGACATGAAAACCTGCAGACTGCTGCTTGGTTGGAGAGAATCGTCACTAATCACTCATATTGATTGCAACTGACGGGGGGGGGGGTGTCATGAATGAACTCGCCACTTTGAACTAGCCAGGTTTTATTTGTTTTTTTTCAAACAAAGAAGCCGAGAATCGTAAACAACAGACCATCGACCTTCTGTGTGTGTCGCGTGTTAGGTCACGGTTTGCAAACTGCAAAAAAATAAATCCTGATTGAGACCATCCATTCATCAATTGTCATCCGCTTCCCCGGGGTCGGGTCTCGGGGGCAGCAGCTCCAGCAGGGGACCCAAAGCTTCCCTTTCCCATGCCACATAAACCAGCTTTGACTGGGGGATCCCTCAGGCCACGGTGGAGATATAATCCCTCCACCTAGTCCTGGGTCTTCCCCAAGACCTCCTCCCAGCTGGAACACCTCCCTGGGGAGATGCCCATGGGGAATCCTTACCAGATGCAGATCTGGTGGCAGATGCAGATTTCAAACGCGCTGCGTACATGTACAAGAACTGCCTCTAAAACCCAAATCCAGCACAACCCACTTAATCTGAAAAAATTATGAATTCAGAAAAAATCCGTTTTCAAAATATCCAACTGGAATATGCTGTTCACAAGAACTGTATCAAAGCTGGAATATTGTCATATTCTGATTAATGCAGTGCGTTAGTGTGCATGGAAACGTGCTCAGTGTCTTTGTCACATGTTCCTACTTACTAATTTTCTGTGTATTAGGAGTGAGGAGCCATATACAACAGTTGTCGTGTTCTCAGGTTGTGTTGTGCCACTGCGTGAGAGCACAGGGACACCCTGGCCTGCTTCCCGCAACACCTTCAAAGAGTTGTAATTTCTAGAATCCAATTTCATTTTTGTCAGAAAGTATTGAGAGGGAAACATTCAGGATGAATTAGCCTCAAAAGCACCGTCTCCTCCAATCAATCAATCTATTTTCTTTATTTCTGCGATGCAATCTCCAGCATGTAAGCCCAAAGATATCTCTCAGGAACAATGCTGGCACTCTTTAAAGTAGCAGTGCATTATTCAGATCTTGCGTTAAATAGATTTAGAGGATCATAAATGCCAATGGTTCATGTCAGTTATAAATAGCAGGTGACTTTTGTTTTTCTCTACTGAATTTAAATAGGGGCATTTGAATTTCAAAGTCCCTAAAGCTGGGGGAGGAGTATGAAAGGCACACATACTGAGTATGGTGTCATTCTACCAAGCATTTCTTTGCAAGGTGAAACCAAAGACTGACATCTTGTGGTCATACGGTGATGTACACTTTTACTGTCAGTGGTGGAAGCTGTAATGTCGACCCCTGTGTCCAAAGAGGATATAAACTAATCCTGAACTAAGCAGCTCTTAGTAAGGACTTCTAAAACCAAACCTGCATTAGAGTCAGCTTTACAGGACGTAGGCCGCAAGTACAATAGACTGCTACTACTGTTACACTATTAACTACTATTAACCACTATTCATTTACATCCAGCACTAATAGAGAATGTTTGCTTTCGACGCTATCTCTATTGGGAAGTTTTGTGTTTGCTGAATTCTAAATGGTTTGCAATGAAATGAAAATCACCAACTTTGGATTTAAGCATTTTGGGGATTTGGGCAGTTTGACTACATGCAGCACAATGATTGTTGGTATATATTATAAATATTGCATTCCCTACAAACTAAAAGCCCTAAAACAATATGGCAAGAATTGCGAAAACTATTGGTTTTGAAAATTACAATTTTTTAACATGCATTGACTTTTGGAAAGATGCTGCATTTATTGACCTTGCAAAACAGGAAAACTGTTAAATCAACAGCTTGGAATGGGAAACTTGCCTTCATTCTTTCCCTATAAATCCCCCTTCAGAACCCAAGACAAAATAAGAGTTTACTTGCACAGCGCAATGTGCAAAATAATTGTTTTTTCAAATATATGGTTATTATGATCGTTGGGTAGAAAATCACAATCAAAATTTAGAATTATTGCTAGTTCTATGTCCGCCAACTAATAGGGGCCATCTTTTGTGGTTGATCAGTATGTGTATATTTCCCTGCTAGTTAATTAGGGTTACAATAGGGTTGGGGGTAAGGGTAGCGGTACAAGGAGCACGGGCACAAGAGGACCATAAGTGTGGTAGGATACTTAAAAAGTCTTGTTAAAAACCTGGGTCAATTATTTGAAAGGCGATTTCAAAGGAATAAATGTAATAAAATGGCGGTTTAAAGAGAGATTAAAGGAGCTAGTGGACAGGATGGTCAAATATGTACGCATTGTGCATACATATGTTTTTTTTCTGCAAGGCATTCAACACGTGTAACCATAACAATGCATAAATGCCCTGTTCTGCTCTCGGCTCTATTACCATATCAGTAATTGTTTTATCGTTCATGTTCTAAACCCCTGAACAGAGCTATAGGATGATGTTTGAATCATGTGTGTTAATGTAGACATGATTATTACGGCTACATTACACACAGACAAACCTTGTTGTTGTGTCTCTCTCTCTCTCTCTCTCTCTCTCTCTCTCTCTCTCTCTCTCTCTCTCTCTCTCTCTCTCTCTCTCTCTCTCTCTCTCTCTCTCTCTCTCTCTCTCTCTCTCTCTCTCTCTCTCTCTCTCTCTCTCTCTCTCTCTCTCTCTCTCTCTCTCTCTCTCTCTCTCTCTCCCCCCCCCCACTTCAGGGGAAAATGCTCATCATCTGGTCATTATGCTATGATGTTGCTACGCTAGGGGCACACTCTCATACACATCAAATCTTATAAGAACAGCTGCTTTCTGGCACAGTAAACGATGGGAAGGGGTTCTTGTGCGTACTATGAAACAGAATCCGGCCGCCGCCACGGGATGTTTGAGACGTGATGTTAAATGTTTGAGGCTAACAAATTCTAAGAAACGGTTTAGTTTCTCCTTGAGATAGCATGGCGGAGTTTTTTGTCTCATTTAACAATTCTCAAATACCTCAACTACTCTAATGGTTCTAATTGACCCCAATCAACCACTGCAGATGAAGTAATAGTGATTAAATAGTAGGCCTCTGAAGTTGAAGTGTTTCCCTTTGCAAATCTGCATGTCCTTCAGTGGGAAAGAGCCCTCATGGTTGCAAGCGCTCCTGCATGTCTCACCATGAAGAATGCTAGAGAATAAATCAAAGAGCATAGCTTACATGACCCTGAGGGAAGCCATGAGAACATCTCTCACGTTTTTTGAGTGCCTTCAGACACTGGACACAATCTACTACTAAAGTCCAACTGAAGCTTAATGTGCAGGGATATGAACCCATGTGGAGTTAAAAGCTAACATGATGTTAAAGTAACACAAGGAATATTGTCCAGTTCATTCAAACTACTGATCTGCTACCAAATCTGGCAAAATTGCATAATGTAATGTGATGGACATCTCCGCTTTCGACCTGTAGGGGGGACCAAAGCAGGCAACGATCTCTAGTGTTGCTTTAAAGGATGCTTTTATATAGACCTTAATGGTCCCCTAAGTGTATCTGAAGTCTTTATATACCCTTAGAGGTCCCCTAATACTGTATCTGAAGTCTCT
>NC_048417.1:3150881-3195286 GCF_013103735.1 Etheostoma cragini
TATGAATTATGGACAAAGCAAGACATTTGGGGGCATGGTTATATTGGGAATTTAGATTTATTTTTTAACCTTTTTCTGACGTTTTATAGACCAAACAACTAATCCATTAATCAACAATGAAAGGAATCGTATATTCTATATAGGAGCTCCATATCAGTTTTGTTTCTGAGTGCCAGTTTGAAGCTGATATTTTGGGCCTCTTGCTTCTTATCTGCAGACTTCAAGCCGGCCGCGCTGTGCTTCAGTCCCGTGGAGAGGGGACCATGTGACGGGGCGGAGAAGAGGTTTGCATACAACCCCAAGACCAAGAGATGCCTGATGTTTCAGTACAGCGGCTGCGGTGGAAACAACAACAAATTCACACACAGGAAAGACTGTTTTCACAAGTGCATTCGAGGCAGAAAGGGTATGATTATTCTATTCATCATTTTCAAAATGCATGTTTAAAAAAAACTAATATTAATTTGAAATTCTAACTTTTTTGGCCACCAGCCACTGTGGCAGGTGGGTGTTTAAATCCACTGGCCACACGGCCTTTTTACCAGACTCTTTGTTTTGGCCTCTCCTGTTGAAGTACAGGAGCATCGTTCTTTAACTTGTTAAGATTACATTTTAGTTCTGGCAAGTTATTGACAAAAATCATTATAATAAATTACCCCTCAAATTATTTCCACCATAACAGACGTATACTTATTCGACTACTTTCAGACAGCTTTAGTTACTAGTTACTCCACTACATTCATCTGACAGCTCTAGTTACTTTAGTTCCTCCACTACATTTGTCTGACAGCTTTAGTTACTAGTTACTTTAGTACTTTAAACATTAAGATTTTTGCAGAAAAACACATGCAATTTCTAAGATAGTATTTGTATTGTAAAGGAAAGTATCCAACAACATAACAGCCTTCAAGTCCATCTGAAAGGATTAGACCATTAAACTCTTGGTAGTAAGTTACTATCACTTAGTAAAATTACTTTTAATAATTTAAGTACATTTTCCTGATGATACTTATACATATTCTTAGGTGACATTTTCAATGCAAGAATTTTACTAACTAAGTACTTTACTTAAGCAAAAGCAGTGGACACTTCTTCCAGCGCTGGGTGCTGGTTTCAGCCGGCCTGTACATGTGCGGCCAAATTTTTGAGCTCAAATCCAAGGAGAGGGCGGACTTCGGTTGAAATGTAAAAGAACAACAGCAGCAGTAAACGAGTGTTTCTCGTAGGTCCTGATATTAGGAAGCACACGTAACGGCCGTCACGTTTTAACTGTAGGTTCCTCATTGTGAGATAGAAATCCTCAATGGAAAATCATGCCATTAACATTATGTCATTCGCTTGCTGTTGCAGCTCATGGGACGAGTACGATCCGAATAAGGAGGAAAAACATCGACAACATTGTTAATCGCTCAGCGTGAACGCCTTGCTCTGCTTTACATCCTGCACTACTGTGGAGCCATCTGTATTTATGTTCATATGTTATGTTTAGCTATACTCATATCTGTTGTTTTGCAGTGTACCGTGTACCTTATATTTGTTGTGACTGAATGCAATCATCATTATTCACATTATTTCAATATCTCATTGACAAAAAATGGGTACTACATCCGCTCTCCACACTCTGCCTATTTTATAAATGCTTCTGTAAAAACAAAATATCATGTATTTTTTTTAATTTTTACAGATTCATGGCTCTGTTGTCATCACACTGATATAAGCATTTCCCTGTAACATTTATAGCAAACACCAAAGTTGCAGCCATATTTGCCTTGTAGATATACTGTGTCCAAAGTAGGGTTGGGGGTCGCCAATCATGGTCTTCTGATTGGGCTACATTTTTAATTATCAACTAGGTTAGGGAGATTTCAGTTACAATACCAAGTTAGCTGGGATATAAAACACATTCTGAGAGGACGTCTGCTGCAAACTGTACTGTTTTTATAATGCACCAGGTTAAGAATTGAGCTCCAACATGTTTGTGGTGGGTCATACATCCATGGTGAAAAAGGTGTGCATTAAAAGATGGATTTCCAGAGCGACCTCTTGCTGACGTAGGGAGAGCCTGCGCCCCATGTAGGCTGAGTCCTTTGCAGCGGCCCGGGTTTGGGTCCGACCTCTGGCCCTTTGCTGCGTGTCGTCCCCCATCTTTCTCCCACCTTTTGTGGGTATCAGTCACTATCAAATGGGGGACAAACCCCCAAAAATAATCTTAAAATATGTAAATAACAATGGATTTCAGGATTTTATTAACCCGTATCAGATCCCTCAAGCAAAAATGTTATTTTCAATTAGAGAACCAATGATTTTATCCCAGCTCTAGTCTCCACTGTAGCTTTTCTACAAGGGTTTTGGTATAGCTCCACTATTGTTGGTCATTGAAGAAGTACATTAACAGATTAAACTGGGGGGGCAATCCTTTTTCAAGAATCAATCACAGCAATGTTTTGAATGTTATCGAGCAAACACATTCATCAAGAGTCCTCACAGCTATAAATCAATGTCAACAAGGCAATAGACGCACTATTTCTTTGGCCGGATTGAACATGAACTTGTTTAATCAATATTATGTAGTTCTGTAAATCATAGTTGCACTCCTGCAGGTGTTGTTGGTAATGAAAACAGAAGGGGGCAGTGTTGTGTAAAAGACGTTTTGGTGGCTGCGCTGTGTTCCCTTTACTGTCTCTTGTTATCATGGTTTTAATGATTTAGACTGGAAGATTTTATGTAATTAACTCCAACAAACGTCTTCTCTTTTTTTTATGTTTTAATGTTGTATTCCCCATCAGTCTTTTTGTATGTAGGCCGAGCAAGCACACCATGTTTCACAGTAAAAAAAAAAAAAAAAACAGATCTCTTACTTCTCACAGGCCTTAGAAAGCTTTTTTTAATGTCACGCAATAAATGTTTTTTAATGAAAACTTTTGTATGGCTTCAACAACTGAACAATTCAAATTCGGAGGGAAACTATGTAATGTAATGGGTTTTTGTTTAATAATGTGTTTTAAAAATAAAGATTCTGCAATACTTTTGTATCTTTTTTCTTTTTTTTAATACATTAAAAGTAATTTTAAGTCGGTCTCTCTCCAGGGCCGGAGTTACCAGTGAGGACATATCCTGTGTCTCTGTCTGTGTACAATTAACACTTGGTCTACGTTTTAAAGGCTGATTTCAGAAGATTATTTAGTCCTGAGTGTGACATTTAAATGGGGAGAGGAGCAGCAACAGTTATGTTATTGCAGATTATCTCCCTTTAGAAATTACACGCCCAGGGACCTCATCGTCATTAAAAGAGAAAAAGACTAATTTGGTTACTGTGTCTCTAGTGACACAGGTCAGCAGGGCGACATTAATTAGTGTAAGAGACAGAGCCAGATACTCTTACGGCGTATCTACTGGCCTCGCCTAGCCTTTTTGGTTTTTCCATTACAAAAAAAGTCCCTGGGACCTGCTACCAGGTTCTTTTTTTAGTACCACCTCAGTTGAGGTTCCAAGCGAGCTGAGGCGATACCAAAAGGTGACGTGAAAACCTGCAGACTACTGATTGGTCGGAGACAATCGTCACTAATCACTGCGTCATCGGCAAACAAGAGTGCGGAGTGTGTATCGGAAAAAACGCGCCATTTTTATAAAACAATCTACCAGGCTTCGACAGATTATCTACTCTCTGCATCATTCTCACTTTTCAACTATTTATTTACGATGGAAAGCTGCAACACAACGCCATGGTCAACCAAGGAGGTGAAGGCGTTTTTTTTTCTGGTTGCGGATGAGCGGATCCAGCGAGAGCTCGATGGGGCGACACGGAGTGAGAAGGTCTACAAACAGGTCTCTGAACTGATGTCCTCACATGGCTACAACCACACTTTCCAGCAGTGCAGAGAGAAGCTGAAAAAGCTCAAAAGCTACAATCGTGCCATGAAGGATCACAACGGCCGGAGTGGTTCAAACAGAAAAAATTGGAAGTGATTTGACCAAATGGACGCAATTTACAGACAAAGACAGTCGAGCAATGGAAGGAGTGCAGACTTGACTCGGCCACGACTTTGTTGGAGTCCATGATGGAGGATGATACGTTTTTTTAACTTAACGTCTGTAGGCACACTGCTTGAAAATTTTGTTGAAGTTAGCGAGCCATTGTTGAGATCACTAGCCGTTTTCCTAATGGTCCCCAATTTTCACAAAGTGCATTTTAGAGCTATGAAGACGCCTTGAGACAACAGCGTGTGAAGAAATGCAACCCTTTCATTCATTTAAACAGGGCCACTCTGTTGAAGCAGCAGGGCTTTGTTACATGAAAAGCAGTGGTACAACTTTTGCTAGCAGGTAATGTGACATCATCCAGAAATGTGTCACGGTTGTAACTAGGGTCGGGAAAGGAGGGATTTATAGTCAGAGAGAAACCAGGACTGGGCATAGGCATGGGAAGATGATGGAAAAGTATTTGATTGTTAAGGTGTCTTATTAGCCTTCATACTCCTGGTCATCTGAGTGTGATTGCTGCATTCAAACACCCCAAACGAACCCCACCAAGGGGGAAAACACACCCTGGTGTGATTCAACCAAACTAAATAAGGCAGGTGTTAAAGCTTGTGCCGTTCAACATTGATTATTTAGTGAAGAACTACTTTATCTGCACACTTAAACTGCCACAGTTACTCATAAAACGCTCTGCTGACTTGCCCGAAGATGGAGCTGTTGACTTGCATTTTGCAGAATAGAAATGAGGCAAAGCAGTTGGGATGACAAAGTGATGTAGTCAAGTCAACCTTTGTCGAGCCCAAGACCCGGACTAGTCAGGACCGAGTCCAAATTGAGAGACAGAAAAATAGAATCCTCTTCAAGACCACCTAGATACTTGTTCCTAATTTATGTGAGGCCAGACACACTGTATCTTTTAGTGTGAGACAATCATTTTGCATTACTTTTTGTAATGATCTAAAAGAAAAGTCAAAGTAACAACACAATTAGGCTCTGGACATGTGTCACAGGTGTCCCTAAAAATACACATGTTCCCATTCTTGAACTTATCACTTGTCCTGAAGAACAAACAGTACAAAGTGTTCAGCAGCATGCGTGTCTGTGGCCCAAATTAAAATAAATGAACGCTCCTCATATAACGCAGCCAGGCGTATACCAGGCGACCAACGTCAATGCTCGGTCTAGAGGGACTTTGTAATAAACAAGTACCTGTTTTCTGAACGAGCATGCTTCAATGGTTTTGTTTTGAAGGAGAAATTTAATTCAGAAAAAAATGTGAAAGTGCTGGACTCATTCGAGACCAACTAGTACGTTTGGCGAGACCAACGGTAAAGTTCGAGACAGGTCAAGAGAAAATGAAGAAAATGTCTTGAGTCCAGACTAACCCTTACATGTTTACCCACATCCCAAGATTTACTACTCAAAGTGTGTGCTCTCACACTTTAGTTAGAAGAGAGATTTCTGTTCACTTCTACATGACAGTAGGGATGAAGACCTTTATATTTGGATTTTATTTCCCACCTTTCTGCAACAAGAGGTCACCGTCTACCCTTTCTGTGCAGTGAACACACGTATGCCTCACTGCACACTAAATCCACTCATTTGTTTAATTAAAGGCCTGGCTTCTCCGTCAGTTCTGGGACAGGATGCCTGCTGAGTGTGTCATCTGGACACAAACCACTCTGCTGTGTATTTACCTCAAGTTCGAACAAGCAGGAAGAGAGCAGCAGCTCCTTATTCGTTAAATGACACATTGCATCAGGTTTTCTGGCATGAGAGAAATACACAAGTGGATACAATGAACCACGAGAGGAGGGTTCGTGAAAGAGGAGACAGATCATTAAAGGATTAAACCAGACAGTGAGTACGGGGATACATAGGGACCTACAGACGGTTTGAGCCAATGAGTTCTCTTGATAGTCACGTCCTGTCCCTGTGTCAAGTTATTGTTTTGAGTTAGATTCACATTTCTCTCCTTTAACAAACAGTTCATGGTTAAGCAGTCTGTGCAGAACAGCATGGGTATGTAGACTATCTTCATTCAGGTTACAGGAGAAGGTCAGAATAGGTTCAAACTACACAAACACAAATCACTCAGCATGTCTGAGCAGAGGTTCAACTGGGACGGAGCGCACCAGAGGGCAGTCCGGCCGCCGCAGGTCCACAACACCCTCCATCCATCACTCCAGCCTCCCGAGGTCCACAACACCCTCCATCCATCCAGCCTCCCGAGGTCCACAACACCCTCCATCCATCCAGCCTCCCGAGGTCCACAACACCATCCATCCATCCAGCCTCCTGAGGTCCACAACACCATTTTTGTAAAAATGTCACTATATCCTGACAGTAAAATAGGAGACAGATAATTTTAGAGAAAAAACAAACAAATTCCTCTAGCTCCTCCCTGTGGAGTGCACCATGACCCGTATGATGAGGACGCGGTGCACCATGACCCGTATGATGAGGAGGTGGGCTTGGCTCGTTATCAACTCAAACATCACACAGTGAGTGTCTTAAAATGAGGACGCATCCAGATCAACTTGTGACCACACTGCATGCTAATGACTCACAAGTTGCTCTTGCTATGAAAGTCTATTTTTGTTTGATTCCCACAAGGTGTACATCTTGAATGTTTGTCAACGGTAAGCACATTCAAATCACCCTGAAACTCAAATTTCCATCTCTGACTAAATAAACAAACATAATTCCACGGGATTCAAACTCGTACCTGTTGTGGTTTGGGATTTTGTTTGGAATCATTTTTCCCTTTTGGCGCTCCTGGTGTTTGAGTCTCAGTGTTCTCACCGGTCTCATGTTGTTGGTCCTGTTTCATGTTTACTTGGAAGTCTGTTTTTTGTCTCGTCTCACCTCTAAAGGTTACTTCCTGTGTCTTCCCGCTCTTGTGATTACCTGATGTTTTCCACCTGGTAACCTGCCCTCTAGTCACCTGCCTCTCGTTACCTCCTCAGACCTCGTCAGATCCTTTTGTCCTGCTAGTTCGTCCGGTCCTTGTCATTTTGTCGCCCTTGTAAGTTTCCCCCTGTCTTTGTGTCGCATTCCCTTGTACCTGTTTTTTTTATGTTTGGATCTTCTGCTCCTTGTGTTTTTCTGGATTGTGTGTGAATAAAGTTATTTGTTGAAGCTCCCTCCTGCCTGCTCCGGCTCTGCTTTCGGGTCCTCCTTCCTTAAATCATAACAGCACCATTGTGGAAAAATGTGTCTCAGCTGTCTCAGACATCATCTTTAAAACAGGAGGCAGTCAGATCAACTTGTGACCACTGTGGCCTCAAGACAATACAATATCAATTATATAGACTGTTAGTAGCTTCAATCTTGAGGTTAAAGGCTACTTGAAATGTGAAAATATCCCAAACCATTTAATTATAAGATATTAAATTGTTACAAGATTATGGATAATTAGTTATAGAAAACATAAAACACAACGCCAGAAGTATATGCTGACCCAAACAGTTCACCTCTTTGTGATTACTGGCCATCCCATGTGTTTCCACAGAACTGACAATAATGTCAATTGCACATGCCCATCAAGCCATGTTTGCAGTCAATTAACTTGCCAGCACCATCAGCATACAATGCTTTGCACAAGGTACAACAGTGTTGGAAGTAGGGAGAAAACTTTCTTTTCAGGAATGATGGACTCTAAAGCTCACAATTTATTCCCTTTGGGTTTGACTAAACAGCAGAGATACTCCATTAAGAGAAGAGCTTCGAATTTTGTAATTAAGGGTCACATTTTCTCCATCACAATTGTTTTGTTGTATTTTGAATAAATGTAGCTGTTTTTTGACCAGATGGAGTTCTTCACCATGTGTCGGAGACGGTAAGACAAACAGGAGCATCTTGCGAAAGTCGTGGTGTCAGCCTCCGATGCAGAGAACATATTCTCAGCAGCAGCCTGGGGTCTCATGGCGGGGTTGAAAAGACAACACGCAATCATCAGCAGGTATTACTGGACTGGAAAGGAGGCTGAAATCTGAAAACTGGTAAGTCAAAAGGGTCCCCCCCCCCAAAATGACCTCAGTTTATTTCCATGACGACCAACTGGAGCAATAATTTGATTCCAATATGTGGCTTCAGGTTGGTCAGTGTCCTGATTGCCAGGGAAAGTGTGCCAGTTTAAAAGAAAAAAACAGTACAACCCAATAGAGGTGAGGTTATTTCTGCAATGAATATCCCATGTGGCTAAATGTGCTGACAGGCTCCCTGTACAGGTGTTTTCTTTTCTCTTCTCTTATCTTTTAGGTAACTGAGCCCGTTGAACTGGTGGGGGTGGACCTTATGAAGCGGACTGTGACTGAGGGGGGGTAATCAACACATGTGTGTAATGGTTGATTATTTAACAAAGTAGGCAGAGGCCTATCCTCTGAAGAATAAATCGGCAGAGGAGGTGACTAGTTGTATTCTGGAATTTGTATACAAATTCGGTGTACCTCAGAGACCGCTTACAGACCAGGGGACACAGTTCAAAAACCAGGTGAACCCTCATGACTTACGCTTATTTCTTGCTTAGCCACACTGTAAATAGAGACCTTTTTCTGCTTAATTAAATTCATGGTGAATGCCAGGGTCTGTAAATCCCTTGGCATTCAATGGAGATTCTGTTCCCCATACCACCCTCAAGCTTCATGGCACCATCCAGCGGTCTGTGCATTGTTAAAATGGCCAATTGACATGACATGAGTACTATGAATTAAATTAGTAACAGAATGCCTGATGTTCAATGCAAACATTTTCAGGTCTCTCTACAAACTTGCCAGGAACACGCCAACCAAACGGGACCAGTTCCTCCACCCAGTGATGTTTGGATTTAGGACCAAAAACAGCTGACCACATGACACAGTCCATGTTTTCTGCCAGAAGAGTATGAGGTATTTTGATGAATTTGTTTTGGAGCATGTGATCATAATTAAACAGTTCAGAATATAACTCCATGTGGTTTGTTGGTACCTTAGGTAACAACAGAGAAAGTGGAGGAACTTATTCTGAGGGAGGTGGTGTTTGAAGAGTCGCTTGAGCATCGCCAACAAGTGTACCAGGGAGTTCAGCAAAATGTCCTGAAGAGTCAGGAAACAATAAGACAACCCAAGTTGGAGAGCGAGGTTTTGAGGACAACTTTAAGGTAGGGGATCTTGTCCTCAAACAAAATATTCAGCAGCAACAGAGAAAAGGAGGAAAAATAGAGAGCGACATGCTTGGTCTCTTCAAAATAAGTACAATGAGGGGGACATTTGTAACTCTGGTTGGTCAGGTTGGTCAAACAGAAACTGTGGCCAACATTGACCAACTGACCCATTTCAGAGAGCCAGAACAGAGGATTCCTGCCAAGCTGAAAAAGGTTAGCATCTCTCCTTTGGCCTCCCTCTCTCCTTCACAACAACTAAACCCCACCAACTACGCCACAAATCCCCCCCAACATCTCAACCCCATGCACCTGGGTTAGACCCTCTGCCAGCCCAGTCCCCAGGAGAGAGCCCTCGCCATAGTACTGGTAAATCCCATTCAGTAATGTGAAATCAAGTATTATTATGCTATATATTTTTTGTTAAATGACATGTTCTGTATTTCCAGTTCTCCAACATTCAGGTGTAGGTGAGATTCTATTGGCCAAGTTGGGCCCATATAAGCTTTTTACAGCTGATTTAACAACGTGGCTCCTGGGTGGGAATAGGAGAGTGAGGTAAGTGTTGTGTTGTAAGCTGCTGCAAGACTTACTCTTTGAGATTCACATTAATAATTTTGTGTGTATGTTGTCAATGCTTATCTGTTGTGGGTGACACAAAGGATAACCATAAAGAAAATCAAGGTGATTGACACCTTTTGAAATGACAGCCATCTGGAATGGGACACCAAAGGGGATGAGAACGTAAGGATTATCATCAATGGTTGCTTATTAAAACTGTTTGGTACAATTAAAACATGTAACACTAATTATCCCTTGCAGCTTGATGTTCCTGAGTGAGATGTGTTGATTGGGGCTGTTTGCAAGGATAGGCATTGGACCCTTGTAGTAAATGCACTCAATCAATGCCATTTAATAGTATTTACAACTCTGAGAATCTTGTACATTGAAGTATCCTATCTGTAACAGGTCATGTATCCAAAGGAGGGCAGATCTATTTTTGTAGATCCATTTGGAGCCACTCACCAACAACTTACAGACTGTGGGAATGCAACCAGGTGAGCAAATTAAAGTTTTATTGTCATGATGTTTGATATGTTTCTGATGTGCTTAATATTTTACTTTAGGGCATTCATGCAGGAAAAAAATGTCAACATGTCAAGATGGAGGTGCGACACAGTGTCACATCCAGTCACATGAAGTGGAGTTGGTATGCCATTAAAAGAGAAAATGGACTACCATTACATCCCAGAAATTCACAGGGCAATTGCAAGGAAACGAGTGTCATCAGGACATGGAAGTGGACTCCCTCGACTTACAACCGTGAGACGGGACAGCACACCATGCTGACGTGGGTTATTTGATTTGGTGTGCCAGTTCTCACTACACAGGCGCTATTGAATAGAATAGAATGCCTTTATTGTCATTATGCACAAGTACACAGTACCTGTGCAATGAGACTGAAGCAATCCCTTTACACTGTTGACACAAAAAAATTGGTCGAAAGCGCCAAACCTTGGAGACCCAAGTCAGCAGGGGCCAAGGTAGGAAGTAAACGTGTGTATCGAACCGTCGCTGCTTCTATTTTCAATGAATTCTACTTTTGTAATGATTTTAACATACATGTTTTCTTCCCCTTTAAGATGTCATTTATAAAACCAAAATGTCTGACACAAAGTCTTTATGGTCCTTCAACAGGTCCGACATGGCCCCCGACACAGAGGCACGTGAAGGAATCGTCTTTCAGTCCAAATCAAAATGTTCACGTATGTTCTTGTGCAGGAGTACTTTGCAAAAAAAGCTGATTTATTTTACCCATATAAAAATTTAAAACACAATCAACACAGTTTGCAATGATCAGCTCTGCTGTGTGAACTTGGGGGAGGGGGGGCGGGAGAGACAAACCTCTCCAGTATTTTAAATCTGTACTGCAGTAACTATTTTAAACACTAGCTGTCAGTATTACATTTTGACCTGTGAGATATTTCTGGACCCTGGTTAAGAAACCGTTATCATGACCAAAATCATGTCCAAAGATCTGGCTTGTGAAAAAACAAAGGGCAAACACACACACACACACACACACACACATATAGGAAAGCAACAGGATTATTTATTTCCATGTGGTCATTTCTGGCTTGGCGCCATCGACCAGATAACCTCCATCACCTCCACCCTCCTCTCCGTCCTCGCTGCTCCCCACTTCCTGTAACGACTACAAGGCTGCAGGACTTCATTTTCATTTCAGGAGAAGAGGCGAGGGAGGGGAGACAACGTGTCAGACTGATGGTTTGGCTGAGGATCAGCGTGTTTTATTCATGCCAGGGGGTGTCCACACACACACACACACACACACACACACACGCTGACGTCGCTCTGAGGGAACCCGTCTTTAACCTTGTCTCCCTCTGCAAAGACAAATCGTTCCTGTTTTATGGTCCCGTTGTCCCATTTGAACGTTGCCCGCTGGGCCTTTTGGGACACTTTGACATTAGACATTAGTCCTTATCTTGTAAAGAAGAAGGGCACGGTTCTAAAACAGAAGTAAACATGCAGATAGCATTCTGCTTTACACATTAGCTATCAATCAAACTGATGAATGAGTTGGAGGCCAAAGAGACTGAGAACCTAAATACCTGCTGTCTGATGAAGATGTTCTTAGGGTGTAAACACCTGGTTGCACTTAAGAGCAGGGATGTGTGTGTATGTACTTTTGTATGAGGGCTCATTTAATCTGGATCAATGGAGGTAGGATAAAGCCTGACATCCGGCGCATGAGTAAGGCTTGGCCCCTCACATTCTTCTTTGCCGTCCATAAACACTGTTTGCTTCGGGAAACAGACTTCGAGCTAGCAAGCTACACGCTGCAAATGTCAAGTTTTAAAGAACACGTGGATGGTGCAACCAGGCCGGCATGCTCGGTTCTTTCAGGGAATGGTTGTAAATATTTACAAAGAATATGTTTAGGGCGTCTCCTCTATAACGGGGACGTTTGGGACTGATTGGTGGGATTGATTAGGACAAAGTACACACAGAGATACACTAGTAAGAGATAATGAGGTGTAACCATGTATCAGCTGATCTAAATATCTTGCTTTTCTGCATTGAGACGCTGACCAAGCAGCTGTAATTGACGAGTTGGGAGTGACAGGTCGATAACCCCATACACCACTCGTTTTTGTCTATAGATTAAACACACAATATTAAATTTGTTAATTAGCTTTATAAAAGCTGGTGGATTAAAGAACACAGAACCGTTGCTTCTCTCCCATGCTTTCTCAGTGGGACAGACCCTTTCCGACCTTTAACCAAACAAATTTTCAAGAGACTCCATTGTCTAAAGACTTATTTCCAATATTGGAATGAAATCATGAGTCTTGCTAAGGCACTCCCATCATTAGTCCCAGTCTTTGTCCTGTCTGGACGTTAAGATAAAATTAAACTTATTTTATCATCAGTTTGAAGTCTTGGCGGTAAACTTCCAATCTAGTTGTAGTCCTGCAACGTGTGACCCTGCGAGATTCGCAGTCTTTACATATGACAGTTTTTAACGTTGGGTGTGAGGGGATTGTGTTTAGATGCGTTGTGTAGATGGTGTCAGACTTTAGTCTTTTCAAAGTCTTCTGGTGTTTGGTTGGCATAACGAGGAAGGAAGGGAAGGAACCGTGTATGCATTTAACGACCTGAGATGAACCCATGGTGTGCTTATTAGATTAAACAGGTGTGCATCATTAGCACTTTCAGCAGCAAGTGTGTGTACTCTGATGGAAGCCATAGTTGAGCACACACACATGCATGTAGATTCCTTTTGATGTTAAGGGAAAGATTAAAAAAGAGAAACTAGATCTGTGAATTCTCACAGAATCATAATTGAAATCATATCTTGCTGCTCAGTCAGAATCTTAATAACCCCGGTGTCCCAGTCTCTGTAACAATAATCATATATGGGATGTTTTGGACCTATTAGCAGACATCCATTTAAAACGTAGCCAATGGCATTTAAAAAGAGCCTTTTTTCATGTCCCATGAAGTTCCTCAGCGTGTACTTTAGTAACATGTGTGGTCCAGGTAGCTTTGCATAAAAGTTTATAATTCACAAGGCTACTTTTACTTTAAGTACATTTCCAAGCCTGTACTTTGTTACTTTCACTTAAGTAAAGAGGTTAAATCAGTACTTCTTCCAATTTAGTATCTGTACCTCTACTTGATTATGGGGAGTGAGTAGTTTTGCCATCTCTGACACAGACCCATTCCTGAGAATGCATTGAACTCAGGGCTGTGTTTTAGTGCGGCCATCAGCGAACCTGATCTCAGTTTCCTCCATTGAACATCTTTGAAAGTGAGAGCCTCCTTTTCTTCTCTTCCTCCTTCACTTTAAAACAGCATTAAGCCTTTGAAGTGTGAACAGCAGCCAGAAAGTTAAAATCCACGGGAAACCCCAATTATGAGCAACCCCTGCTGCGTTACAGGAACTTACAGGAAGTCCTCCACAGCCCCTGACTGCATCTGGGTCAGACAGACTGTCCTCCCTCAGCTGTGTGGAGGCCCCGGGTCACAGACGGACCTGAGGCCTCTGTAGCACTTTTACAACTAAATGAGTTTCTGAAGAAGTCAGACCATCTGTGTCACAGAGACGCTTCTTTCTTTCTTTCTTTTAAATCTACAGTCGGAATGTATGTGAGCGAGAGTGAGACATCTCCCTTCTATACTATCTTTGTTGGGAGCTGCACGTGCTCAGTAGCTTAGTAATATCCCATCAGCTAGAAAACTCTGCCCAGCTTTGGTCAGTACAAGGCAGGATTAGCTGGGAGACTTCTTCTAGACAAGGGACACTTGTGGAATACCTGCAGAACAGGGACAGGAAGTGGTTCTTTTGGAGATTATGGTCAACTATGCTACAGTTAGCCATCTTGTCTCGGCTAGTGACGTAGAAAGCCGTGTAGCTCACAGGAGACTGAAGGCAGAGGACATTCAGAAACCATATCTCTCTCAAACAGCATGTTTTTGTTTTTTTTTCACAAAGTTTCTACATGTGAAAGCACCAGAGACAAAATATCACCCCAAATTCCAGAATTTGTTTCTTCTTCATAATGTGGGCACTTTATAGGTGACTGGGTACAGGCACTGCCAGATGACAGTCCTTTCAGGGGCCAAAACAATTAGTCCAATTTAGGATAAAGATTGTGGTTTGGATTAAAACTCCAGGGGAACTCCGCTCTCCAGCTTGAAAGCGTTGTGTTTTATTTTGCCACACCGTTATGCTATTTCAATTAGAGACTTTTTTTCCATTGGAGATTGAAGTTCATTAATAAGTGTTTTGGCATGGCTGGCTGAGTAATTCAATGGCATTAGTGTTGAAGAGGGGATTTAACTCTTCCATGTTAGGTTGCGCATGATCAAAAAAACCATCCTCTTCCCCCCCCTCCTCCTCCGTTTTTATCAAAGAATTGCACCCAGACTATCACTATGCTGCTTCTCACTGGAGTAACATGCGGCTTTGACCCCACTGTCTGGTTCTCTGGCTCTCTGGCTCTCTGGCTCTTAATGCTTCTCCCTCGTTAAAGCTGAGCAGCTTCAGCTGGGGGGGCGTCGGTCCCAGCACAGGCACACACCTGGAGAGGATTACACAAAAAGATGAAAAGAAAACTGAAGAAAATGGTGTCACATTATCATCATGTATCTCCTGTAGCTTGCAATGCATTTAGATTTAAATTCTGCATGACTGATTCCTTAGACATCTTCAACAATTCTTAAAATTTTCATTATTAATTGATTAATTGCTAAGTTCATGTTAATAACCACTGTGTCTTACTCAAGACCAACTAAACCGAGAACAAGTCCTTACCAAGATCACTCACACACACACACACACACACACACACACACACACACACAAAAAATAAATGTAGAAAACTGTAACAATTATCATTTTTTATGCATCACTTCAGTTTTACCTGCTGGTTCTTGAACTCCTCATTATTTGGCACAACAAACCGTGTGTGTGTGTGTGTGTGTGTGTGTGTGTGTGTGTGTGTGTGTGTGTGTGTGTGTGTGTGTGTGTGTGTGTGTGTGTGATGTTTGTTCTCAGGTGGCAGATCTACAGACCGTCAACATTTTCTGCTCTATGTCCACCTCTCCCCCTGCAGGGCACAAACAACCCTGGCAACAACCAGCGATGTCGAAAGGCGACTGGATGGCTTCATCTGTGACTCTCCGCCAAACGGCTCATCTGATTGGCCGGCCAGCTACAACTGGTGAAAAATGCATTGCAATTAGTCAAGCTCCCAAAACAAAAATTGTTAAAGTTCCAGTAAGCGGGAGCTTCCCCGCCGCCACTGACCTTGTGAACTCTAACATAGATCGAAGTTAACGTCGAACATTTTTGTGCTCTGACGTCATGTACCTTTGTTTTCACACCTTTAGGCTCATGGCTTTGAACACCCACCTTCCTCTTTGAACCTTTCTGTCTTCAAAACACAGAATTAATCCAATTAGCTCCAGTGATTGTGATGCTCGTGTGAGCCGCACAACATTTACACTTGAGTTCCCAGACTGCAGAGGAACCAGGTCGCCCTCAGCAGAGTGGAGACGTGATCACACAGATCCATCACGGCTGCAGAAACTGGACAGCTGATTCGATGAAAGCTTAGCTTCTGTCACTCCGGGACTCCGTGGGTCACTCTCACGGTTGGTTGTGTGTTTGTGAGACTCTCTTTCACAACACTTCTTTTATGAACTACACAAATATATTCAATAGTGCTGTACATTTTTCCATGTTAACATGGAAAATGGATCGGCTTGCTTTTTGTAAATTATTTTTCAGTTTTTAAAAGGGTTAAAAGAATTATTTGGGGGGGGGGTGGGGTGCAGTTGTGTGCTTAATCATGAAGTGGTGTTTCAGACTGGACGTGCTGCGATGACGAGAAAACACACAGATCACTTTGGTCTTGTCAATGGAACCATTTGGCAACTTTTAAAGGAAACTTTCCATTCTGAATCTTGTTGGCGTCGATTTCGGCGTCTGGCGCTCGCCATCCCCTTAAAGCGCAACATTACTACTCTTTGGCCGAGCCTAAACAAGTGTGTGCAGCTGTTGTTTTGTTTCTAGTCTAGCTAGATCTGGTGTGGTGTTTTTCTAACGTTACTAGTTGTGGAAACAGCATGTGAAAAAACTACAAAGAGGACCGACGTGTGTGACCCAAAGGAGTACAAGACTAACATCCTACAGCTGAGGTTCTCAAAGTTAGTACCCAAAGGTACAAATCTGATTTTTATTCAAGGTCAGAGGTCCAAAACGATTGAAAATAACACAGTAACTGTTGATTAAACAACTAACTCACTTAGACAGTTTAAGCACTAGGTTTTGTTGGTTGATTCCGGGCAGACCTGGCACATCTAGAACGAGCCCATTGTAATCTGCAGCAAACAGCAGAATCAGGACTTTTTGGAAATGAGGCTGTGCTAGTTCTGAAACCTTCCTCCTAGCTGTTGCGAGAGATCTTGATGGATGTGCACATGTCGTGTCTCCGTGCCTGAACTGTCTCTGACTAAGAGATCAGAAGGGCTTTGAAATCACTGAAACTGAAACCCTCTCAGGTTAAGACAATGAGTGATTCATACTACAGCTTTCAGAATTTGAAAACTCCTCAGAATCTCTTCATATGCACGGGTTCATCGGGTTCACAAGTCAACATCAAAGATCCAGAAAAGTAGCTTCCAGCCAAACAAGATATGGAAGTTGTTGGAGGAAGTATAGGTGTTGTGACAGCTTGGCTAAAAAAGCAATTCAGAAGAATCACTTGGGATGAAGATGTCAGTGTTTTCTGTCACACTTCCAACTCATCTTTATTTACACATTGCATTTCTTCACCAAGAGCAATAGTGATCATGCAAAGAGTGAGCCATAAGATTAAATAAAATTAACATAATGAAGAACAAGCTGCAAAGAAGAGCGATCAGACCTAAACATTTAAAGAAGGTTTGGGGGCAGGAAGACCTTCAAACCATATAACAATAGATGTTGTTTGTCCTTGCCTCCAAAACGACCGACTGAAAGGTTTTCCGTCCGTTTCCATCTAAACCAGAGCATGTGACGGTTGTGGTTTTAAACATGTCTTGAGAATCATTGAGAAATGGATGCAGTTTGGTTAGGTTTTTTGACACAGAAACAACTTAGTTAAGTTTAGAAAAAGATGGTTGTTTGGGTCCAAAACATTTACAATGTATACTTCACTTGCGTTTACACATGTGACACAGAATGAGAAGCAGTTGCATTTGTTCTACTTACTAACGTTTTAATTTCAAACGGGACATGACCGCTGCTATCCTGGTTGAAACTTCTGCTTTTTAACCATTGGGATTTGATGTTTGGCAGAGATGGAAAGTAAATGTCTGCAGCCCTATCTCAGACCTGCACTTTATTCGTTGGTCACAAAATAAAATAAGTTTTATTGAAAGCTTGCTTGGGTTTGTAGTTGGATGAGGGCGAGGGCCGAGGACGTCCACTCTGTCTTGAGTGACTGGATGAAAATTTGAACAATCCTGCACCTCTATGATCACGTGACCTGCATCAAAGGCTCACAGTTCTGCAGCGCTGCGGGTCAGCTGGCGAGCAGAAAGCCTTCATGTCAACACGGCTTAGTCTTCCTTAGCACGCCACATTTAACCCCGTGTTAACCCCGTCTGCTGCAGCTGCTGCCGGCCCATCGCCAGAAGTCTGACTTCTCATGTAGAAGCAGCTTCAGATAGGAATATTTTTTGCGCATGGATCCAACATCTTGTATGTTGAGCTGCTTCTTTGGGAACAGGAAAGACTGTCCTCCAATTAGTTGTTTGTTAAAGCAGCCTTTCTAAGATCAGATAAGATCAAACTGTCTGTTCACACAGGAATCTTTCTTGCAATCGTCTGCTTCAACAATCAACAGATGACAATAAAAAACATTAAAAAAACATCTGTGTGTTCACACAACAAACATCTCACACGCACCCACACAAACACAGAGGCTATTTCTCTCTGTCTCTTATGTATCTTCAAAACTTTCTTTGCCAACCTTTTCAACTTTTAGATATATGTATATCCTATGGATATGACTATAACTAGTCTGCAACGCAGCAGTAAGGAACTAATTTACTCGAGGGAAAAACTGCTTGAACTCAGGACAATGGCACAAGCCGGACAAGCAGGCACTTTTCATGCAATCCTAGAGGAACTAAGACGAGAATACCGAGGATGAGGAGCTGGAGCTAAACTCAAGGCTGGGGTTATGGAAAGGTGATGGAGGTTCAAGCCGTCCATTCCTTCGTGTGTGATGGGGAATGTTAACTCATTGGCTAACAAGACTGACGAGCTGGCTGACCTGGTGAAGAACGTTAAAGTAATCATGGAGTGCAGTCTACTATGCTCTATGGCGACATAGCTCACAAACGACATCCCGGACGCTAACGTGGAGCTAACCCGCTTTTCAACTGTGAGAGTGGACAGAGACAAACAAAAAAGTGGCAAAAACAAAACGTGGGGGGCTTGCACTCTTTGTCAACACCAAATGGTGCAACCCAGGACATGTGACGTTTGGTGAAGGAATCTGCTGCCCCGACATTAAGCTGTTAGCGGTGGGACTCCGTCAGTAATACATGGCTAGGGAGCTATCGCACGCCATCGTTGTTTGTGTTTACATCCCTCCACGAGCTCTGGCCAAAACCCCATGTGACGTCACAACTATCGCGAGGCTTCTGGCTCAGCACCCTGAAGCCTTCATTGCGATCCCAGGGGACTTCAATCATGTTACACTGGACTCAACCCTTCCTGCCCTCTTCAGTTCGTAAATTGCACTATACCAGCCTCCATTGAAGGGGTCAATGTGAGGTGGTCGGCACCTATAAGTACTTGGGGGTACATGTAGACAAGAAACTGGACTGGTCAGCCAACGCAGATCTCTGCTCTGCTTCTTGAGGAGGCTGCGTTTTTCATTTTCATTTTTTCATTTCCAAACAAAAATCTGTTGGCCGCCAAGTACAAGGACCATCCATCTACCTATCCATTTTGCAGAGATGCCTAGCTCCACCCAATCCGTATCTCGAATCCGAGTCGAGTGTGAAGTCCTTTTGAGGACGAATCTCAGTTCTGAAGTTACTGTCTCGAGTCTAGAGTCTCAAACTCAAGCCCCCATCTCCGACTGAACCAGATTATAAACCCAATGCTTACAGTGCGTGCAGTGCTTCTCTTGTTTCACTCTCTATCATCAGCAGTTGAAGCACAGCTGAAGCCTGAAAGATTGATTATCGATGATGTTTTCTGACACGTAGAGCACGGATGACCGACCTTTGCAGCTGGAACGCTGTGCTATGCACCCAGCGATGTTACCAGGTCATTGAGCACTCCAGCAGCACTCAACTTATCTGATACCAATATCCTCTGGAGGGCTAATTTCATGACATAAATACACCATAAAAATAAAGGGCCACACCATAGTTTCATAGGTTTTATTCCATTTACTTTATATTTGATGTTACTTCTGGTTGCAGTTTGGAGTCCTCTCCTGGCTGATGATTTGTTGATGCGGTTTGCGTCGTTTTGTTCGGAGGTCTTTCCCTCCCACAGTTATTCTGACGTTAGTAAGACACTGATAAGCTCGCATCAAACCCTTCTGTAATGTGGAAAACTTGTTGTGTTAGCTGAGCTTTCTTCAGTGTGTCCCTACTGTTGATGTCTCGCTCAGTTCAAAAGGGAAGTACTGTAATTGTTACACTCAAGTTGATTATAATCATGAGGCTCAATCCAAGGTTGCACGGGGCAACTAGGAGTTAAGGGTCTTACTCAAGGACACACTGGTTGATGTATCACAGTGGGAGTTGAACCCAGATCCCCCACACCAAAGGCACGTGTCAGATCCACTGCCCCCATCACCAACCACTGACCATCAGAAACAGCTAATGTTTCATAAAAAGACATGTCCTGCGGTGCTTGTAATTATGCAGTATTAAAACAGTACATGCTGGGTTGGTTGTCAAATAAAACAAAAAAGAAAAACTCAGTGATGGAAAAAACCTAATCTTGTAAAAGAAATAGTGCAGCTGTGACTAATAAAGCTGAGTGAACTGGCAGGAGGGGAGCTGGTTGTCTGGAATATTTCCTCTTCACTTTTTAGAATTTTGAACTTTAATGTGGTAATGTTATTTAATGTTCCCTGTGTCCTGGGGTCATAGGAAACAAAGAGAAACAACATGGTTTGACTACATTTTGCAGAAGCCAAATAAAGTAGCTGTATACCTCAATAGGCTTGTCTATTAGAATAGAACCCGGTTGCCCGAGAGACTATATTTGTGTCATACTGCTAAACAATTTCTCAGTTTGATCCAGATTATGAGGAAGTTGCAGGGTTACAACCCCCAATTATCAAAACTGGGCTTTTTTCCACCAAGTTTTTTTTTTTTTTTTTTTTTTTTAAGTTTTGCAGGTTTTTTTTGTGGCTTTTTTTCAGACTTGTTGTCGCCTTTTTTTAAGTTTTTAATGATTAATGAATAATTTTAATAATTTTTTTATAGACTTTTTCAAACATGTGTCGCTTTTGGACATTTTGTTTTGGTGTATTTTTCAAGATAATTTGACAATATTTTTAGATGTATTTTTTAAATACACTATCTCAACCCCCCAATGTTGAATCCAAATTACGCCCTAGGTTTGCTCCCTCATAAAAATTAACTTTATTTAAAATCATCTACTTCACGTGTCAAACTCAAAGCCCGCGGCCCCTTACAAATTTGGAACTGGCCCCCATGTAAATTTAGGTTCCCAATACATTTTGTCCCTCCTAGTTTTTTTTCAACTCAGTTTTTGTCACTTTTCTTTCAACGTATGACTTTTTATTCTCTGACATTTTTGGCGACCAAGCTGTAAGTTGGAAGACCGCTAGCTAACGCTAGCATGCTAGCTCGTTCTCAATGGCAAAACACTGCTACAACAGCCACTAGTTGACCATAATGTCCAAAAGAACTACTTCCTGTCCCTGTTCTGCAGGTATACCACAAGTGCCCCTCGTCTAGAAGGAGTCTCCCTGCTAATCCTGCCTTGTACTGACCAAATCTGTTGAAAGAGTTATCTAGCTGATGGAAACTTACCGAGCTACTGAGCATGTGCAGCTCCCAACAAAGAGAGTATTCAAGTGAGATGTCTCACTCTGTAACTAAAACAGAGACCTAAACACACAGGGTGAAAACAGGATCTGCAGCAATTTGTGGTACAACAAAACCATGGGGTTTTTATGAAAATTAAACCATGTGAACCTATTATGGTCCAACCTTAAAATACAATTATGAACCTAAAAATTAGCAGAAGATGGACCCTTTAATAACATGAAACAGATGCAGGTGTTGTTACACGCTTTTTCAGGAATGGCAGTACTATGCTTCCGTAAGAAATGGATGCACCCTCATGTGTTTCTACATAATCCCGGCAGGGAGCTGTGCAGATGGCAGAGGTCAGTGGCTTGACCCAGGGGGTAACTGGATCTCGCCACTGGAATGTTTTTTCCTGCTGCTGTAAGGTCCATGTGGAAATACTAAGCTCCAGCAGCGCTGATCCTGAGCCCTGCTGCTCTGAGACACACCTTGCATTGTTACTGCGAAGAACTGTCTTTTTATGGTTGCATGACGTTATTTTTTAAGGGAAACTACAAAAAAACACTACATACAAAACTACACTGGGAGAGGCGTAGGAAATGACAGGAAACAACACCGGATAAAAACACGTAATAACAACGATCCCGATCCCTAACCCTAACCCAACAGACAAAGAAAAGAACAGAAACTAAATACACAAGGTAACGAGGGACAGGTGAGATGAGGGCTGATGAACAGGTGGAACGCATCAGGGCAGCCGAGACAATACCAGAGGAGGGAAAAGGGAGGAAGCAAAACACAACACGACAGAAGTTCTGCATAACGCGCTGCTGCTGACACATATACATACATATGCCCTGTTGATCTCAAGAGCTAACCCTGAAATTTCACCATGTGCTGCAATGATGTGTACCGTCCTCCGCCGCGCATCATACCAGAACAGGAAGGGAAGCATCTTACTTGTCCCACTCAAAAAAATCTCTCCACAAGTACTTTACAGAACAGTCACGTGTTTAGTATCTACCTTTCAATCCAAATACTCCTGCAATTAAACTATAAATTAAAAATGCTTTCTCTTTTGGCATAACAGGATTTATGGTGTTCTACACCGTTAATATCTTGTGGGTTTTTTCACCTCCGAGATGAATCCTTGTTGTCCATAGTGTTGTAGATATAGATATTGGTAAACTGACTGGAGGCGCTCTCCTAAACTTCCTGCCCGGCCTGTCAAACATCCCGCTGTTTGCGTATTTTTAGCAGAGTGTATTTTTAGCCAATTTTAGAGAGAGTGCTGGTTCTCATAGCTTCTGGGATACGCTGTGTATGCATTGTGTTAAATGGCCACAATTCTGTCAGTGCCAACAGGATCCTAGGCAATCCTTGGAACGCTTCGTTGAAGCATCCCGTTGAATTTAGGGGTCAGGCAGATGGAAAGACAGACGGAAGGACATTACTGGGACTCACATTGTCCTTTAAACTCATTTTGACTTACTTAGTAAATGTTACAATTAACCACTGGTCTTATTTTCAGTCATGTTGACTGAAACCTTTCCCTGTTTAAGTATTACGTCGCTACACAAGTAGTCTTTCCAGTTATAGAAAGGCTGATGGGGTGTCGAATGATCCCACTGATGTGTTTTACTGCCTCATAAAGAATTATGACATCACGTAGCTCATATTTCAGGGCTGTTCCTCACAAAGCAGCAGACTCCGATTGATAATCGATGCCATGTGGATTTCCACAGATGGTCTCTGGTTACGAGGAACATTTGGAGCCATCACACAGGAGGATCACTTTCACTGCATGTGTTCATTAGATTGAATTATGTGTCCACTGTCCTCGATAAATTACATCATCATGGATGTTAATCGTTTTATCACATTAACACTGGTAGTGGGTGTGAGTGTGTATCTGGCTTGATATCTTGTCCAGAAAGGATTGAAGGTTCATCCTCTGGGGAGTAGGAATGTGATCACGATATTTCATTAAAAACAAAATGTCAAAAATCCAGGCCTTGCCTTTGATTCCTCTCTCGCAGTCACTAAGATAACTCTCTTCCATCTAGGTCACATTGCACGAGTCTGTTTTCAACACAAAAGTCAGATGCAAAAATGTATTATATGGCCTAAAGCAGTAATTCTCACGTTTTTTTCCAATAACTTACCCCCTTTTGAACTGATGTTTTAAGCCATGTACCCGCTAACTAGCGCGAATAATTTAACAGAAAAATAAAGTCTGTAAAAAGATGTTAATGTAATTCTTGGTGGATAACATACAATTACGACATTGTGCAACACTCTCATTTAATTTAAGTATGATTGTTTTGACCACGGCGGGAAACAGACCCAGGAACCTGGGTCAAACAGCGGCCGTTTGTAACGTTACACCTCCGTTACTGGTGCCCCCCCTTTCGCTTTTAGCCATCTGTACAGTTAGCTAAATTTACCAGAGAAAACAGGAATAAGGCACCAAAAGGACCACTAGTAATTTAAAGATGTGGTAGCACTGGATCTGAGAAGAAGGATGACTCTGGAGTTGGACGGGGTGTGTTGCAATTCTGCCTTCCCCAACAGGAGAAGGCAGAATTGCATGTTTAGACTTAACATGGGACTTTAAATCTACAAGTTTATTGAGCATTTCATCAGCAACATCCTGTTTCACGTTCATACAGTCACACCGAGAACGGCCCAGTTACAACATCGGACATTAATCATCCGCAAACACTGCAGTGGTAGAGGTTTCTTTTTAAAACTTGACTTGCTCTTCTAGATTAGGTGTGTTTGTGGTCCTTTAATAATATGTAGCCACTTACTATCCCTTCAACAGCAACTCTTTGTTACAGTAAAGCCTTTGTTTAACTACTGCCATAGAAACCAAGTCTTTATACAACAACACAAAGCCCATAAACCCAGAGTAAATCACCCAACTGGTTCTCAGTTAGCTCCAAGCATTAGCTGCTGAATGAGAGTGCATGCCTATCCAACACTCTTCAAACACAACAGGATTAGAAGGGCTGGTGGTTCTGTCAACACTGACACCAACGAGATTCTCACTCCTTCATCAAACAGTCAGAAATAAAACAACCTGCAAAACTTGTTTTCTCACCGGCTTAAAAAATGTAGAACCAGATGTGGCTACACAGCGCTTTGAGATGATTAAGAGTGTTAAGAGCAGAAAACAGTAGCATGTATGAGTAGAATGAAAAGTGTGAAATTCCGAGTAGGGGGGTTGGTTCGGGGGGTAAATGGGTCAAACAACACAGGACTTTCAAACCCAAATGTCCCTCCCTCTTTTCCCTAAACTCAACTGTCCCCTCCTCCTTTACCTAAACCCAACTGTCCCCTCCTCTTTTCCCTAAACCCAACTGTCCCCTCCTCCTTTCCCTAAACCCAACTGTCCCTTTCTTCTTTCCCTAAACTCAACTGTCCCCTCCTCCTTTCCGTAAACCCAACTGTCCCCTCCTCTTTTCCCTAAACCCAACTGTCCCCTCCTCCTTTACCTAAACCCAACCGTCCCGTTATTATTTCCCTAAACCCAACTGTCCCGTACATGTCCCATGTAAACGTAACTTTTATAAGCCGACCCATGATCTTTTCCTTAACCTAACTGCGTCAAAAGTGACGGCAATAGTCCCGACCCAGCGCATCTAGATAAAGCAAATTTAGATCTGATGCTAAAGAAGACTTTTACCATCAAAAACCAGTGCCAAAGGCACCTGACCAAGTGTCCATATTTCAGACGATGGAAGTGAAACCGCCTCCTCACTGAGGTGGCCGCCTGGTGTCACCAAATTGACAATTTCTTAAGTCATTTTGCGTGTTATTGCAACAAAACTAAAAGTCCTACCCTGAAAAACGCCCATGTAGGTTGTTTGTTCAAGTGGCAATGACAACTTGTATTTTGATCAACATGGCGGCGCCCTCTAGTGGCCGTAGAAAGTTGGAGTTGTGGATGTTTCAAACAGGTCAGGGACAATCACCCAGGGGACCAAGGTTCATATCCTGTTGGTCATATTAGAAGGTAGGGACGGACGACCAATATCGTCTTATGGTTTGGAGGATTTGTTGCTCTCCCACCCAAAAAGAACATTTTAGGTACAGTCTGTGATTGGCTACTTCTCTTCCCTACTCCAGCCCAGATTGGTTGACTTAGCTCCTGCTCAGTATCCATTATGAATATGGAATGATGCTGAACAGATGAAGGAAGAACTACAGATTTGAGGTTTTTACTGAAATGTTTGTACAGTATGTTTCACAGTATGATTATATACAGTATGTATACAAAAATATTTTAAATCCTGCACTGCAAGATGACCATTGACGCAAACTCAAGCCATTTCATTCAGATTTATGCTCCTCTAAATAGACTCTGGGGCCTCCACATTAGGAACTCGGCCTGGAATACAAAATGAGCTTTGTCTGCTGCGATGCAGGTAAACAAAATGAGCACACACACACACACACACACACACACACACACACACACACACACACACACACACACACACATACACATACACACATATACACACACACACACAAACACAGACACAGTGCTTAGAGGTAAATCTTGTTGGAAATGCAAATTTGCAGCAGGGTTTTAAATCCTCCTCCACACATTTTAACTGCATGCACACAGACCAAAACCTGCAAGTAAAATCTGCATCTTCCGTTGGATGCTCGGGATGTTGGATGACCAAAAAGGGTTGCCTAGCAACCCTGTCTGCATGTGAGGCAGCAAGTGACGGGATCACAGCGCATTCGCTGAGGGGAGACCAGCGTGTTTGGGTGGAGAGAGAGAAAGAGACAAAGAGGGCAAATCCTCAGTCCAGCTTGGCTGAAGATCAAGCTGAGGCGTTGTGTTCTGATGATGAACATGAAGCGAGCGGAGGATCTTAACATGTCACCGTGTAATCAACAGCCACAGATCCACAGAGAGCCAGGATGCACCACTTCACAACGTCCGTCTGTTCCTTATGACTGACAAGCAGCTTCATGCTCAGTTTAATAAAGAGGAGTTTTCAAAAGCACCAAATGGTTTTTATTTTGAATGAAAACCTCTTTTTCAGGTATATGAAACTAAAAACCAGGAAGAAAAAATACAGTATTTTGAAATGCAGCTCCTTTAAATGAACCTACCATAAGTCTGTGACACAGCTCCGTCCTCATTTGAGTTGTTTTAGGTAACTCATCATAAATCAATCCCAGATGATTTCCTGACTTTTACTAATTATTTTTGGTTGCCTAAACTTAACAAAAATGACAAAAACGATGATTCAACCATCAAAATGTTCCGTAATTCAACTAACCGAATAATCTCCTAATTGTTGTAGCTCTAGTTACTACAGTCATCGAAGCTTTAATGTGTAACTTTGTTTTTATTAATGAACGTCTGCTACATTCAAGCCATTACCAAATGAGTTGCTACAAAGCTAAATAAATCAAGATCATGGAGGCTTGTATCATGTGGACGCGCCAACAGTTTGGTTGTCATTACTTTGAATTCCTCATGGGGGCGACAGAAACTACGCACTATACCTTTAACTCACTGACTCGTTCAGGACAGCGTTTTCAGTCTCCACGCTCAGTGAACTGACTTCCTAAGTGAAATCACTCCCATAACTAACTACAACAGTGACTCCCAGTCTTTATTTGCAATAAACCTCCTGAATGTTCAATATAGGACTTTTACTTGTAACAGAGTATTGTTCCAGTGTGGTAACTCCATTTGTTTCTCTGGTAAAAACTCTGTCCACACGTCAAACAGTCACAGCTTTTTTTCACAGACTCAGGGGTAATGAGATAGAATTTCAAGAAAACCAACAGACTGAATCTCCGCCCCACTCCTCATACCTGAGAGAGTTTTGCAGTCCCAGCTCGAGCCGGCTGGTTGCTTCAGGCGGGTTCACATGGGCCCAGTGTTTGCACACCTGGAGAGCCTCCTGATTCAGAGATAAACATGTGGAAACATGCTGAGAAAGCCCAGTGTACTCGCACTGAACGCCATCGCACTTGTGACTCAAACCCTGCAAGGACTAGTGTGAGAACTACATACACACATCTTTATCATTTTGTAGGGCTACTTAAAACTGCACCATACAAAGAAAATCAGGGAACTACTTTCACTCTTGATCATAATCAAATGAAGCAAAGAAGGATGTGCATTGCTTTGTAACCGGCAGAGCCAACAAAACAAAGGTCATGTTTTTATTTAATGTAATGATTTGGGTGGTGATGGCCCAGTCGTTATGACGCATGCCTTTGGTGTGAGAGACCCTGGTTTTATTCCCAATGCGATACCTAAACAATACATCAACCAATGGGCCCCTGAGCAAAACACTTAACCCCTAGTTGCTCCAGAGGCGTGCAACCTCTGACATATATAGAATATACGTAGTAACTAGGAACTGGGAGTTGGCTACTGCTACCAGTTAGCCACCTCACACTGCAACAACACACACAAGTTCACCCTAATCTTAAAAAAATTAGATTAGAATTAAATTAGAAGAACTACTTTCATGTCCCTGTTCTGCAGTTTTTTTTTTTACAAGTGCCCCTCGTTAAGGAGAAGTCTCCCTCTCTGTTTTCTCTTCTGCAAGTTACCGTGTGTAAATGTGTGTTTTTAGCACTCTGAGCTGTTGCATGGGAGGAGAACCAAGACGAACGACAAGCAAGTGGCAACAGTCAGCACAGCTCTGCCTATCTGGCACAGTTGAACCAGACAAGGTTTGGGATTTCCAGCCCTGCAGCTGCTCGGCGGCCCCGGGACACTGCAGGGAGTTTGGAAGGAAATCAAACATCACTGCCACTGATTCATTTAACACCAACCCTTCCCCCCAAATCCTCCCCCATCCCTCTCTGTTTCTGGCTCTACCCTGCTATGCACCTCTTGACCCTCCCCCCCCACCCATTTCTTACTGTAATCCACAGCAGTAAGGGTTTTTGGTTTTAGGTTTCCATGGAGTTTGGTTACATTCATGTCAATTGTTCCATTTGGCTCAGACTATATTTAGGCCATTTACAGATAGCAATGTTTATTGGGTTTTAGAATACAGCAGCAACAGATGACTTTTTACAGCATCTCAGGGTCATAAACACAGACATGGCCCGTGGCTCCACTTTTAACTTTGATTTGAATGCCATACCAATTATGTTGTTGCTAGGAAACCTCAGGAGTGTATTAATCTAATCCATGCTCTTTTTCCTAAACTTCACTTGTCATTCCGTGGCCTACTGTATATTTAACTTTCGTCGCCACATACTGTAAGTCTCAGTTTTTGGGGCCTAAACTTAACCGTAATGTCTGCTGTAAACGACCGACAGCTCAGGGCGCCGCTCTGTGCCCAAAGGACAGAGCGGCGCCCTGAGCTGTCGGTCGTTTACAGCGGTGCACCGTAGCCGCTCTATAGCTGCAAAACACAGCTACTATTTGCTGCTTTTACGGTCGAGCTGGAGTTCTGACGCCGGCATCGTGAAGCTCTGTGGCTGCTTACACGGTTAACTGCAGGGTAAAACAACCATGACCATACACATGTTCCACCAAAACAAGTTCCCTCCCGAGGCTATTTTGCAGAGGCACCGTGGCTCCGTCAGGCGGTTAGCGCCGCCCAAAACAATTGTGATTGGTTTAAAGGACAGGTCTTCAATTTTTTTTTAAACCAAGGACCCCTTTTCTGAAAGAGAGACAGCTGAGGGAGCCCCTAAAAAAAACAAAGTTGCATATTAAACTGGGTCTACAATAACATGTAGGGTGGCCTAAGGCATTCTTAGTACATAGAAAAAGGCATTGGCATAGGAAGGTTATCATCAGTGGGGATTTATATTTGCTATTAATATGTTGGATACATGTTAAGCCATTTTTATTTTTGAAAAAACTTTCAAATATGGCCCCTGCAGTGACTCTGAGGACCCCCTAGGATTCCCAGACCCCCTGTTGAACCAGAGCACGTTTCTCTCCCATGCGAGACAAGTATCTTCTTAATCGTCAGTTTGGGAACCACTTCCTCAGATGAGCACTTAAAATGAACTACTACGGCTACCATGTGTAATCACTGTTCCGTTATCTTTAGTGTGACTATTATTGCAACTGTGCATCACACCCCCAACCGGCACCGTCAGACCCCACCTACCAAGAGCCGGGTCTGTCCCAGGTTTCTTCATTAAGGGAGTTTGTCCACGCCGCTGTCGCACTCTCGGGGGAACTACTTGAATTTTTGGGTTAGGGTTAGGTTTTATTAGGTTAGGGTTAGGTTATTGTTGGGTCCTTTGTAAATTATAGAGTGTGGTCTAGACCTACTCAATCTGTAAAGTGTCTAGAGATAACTTTTGTTATAATTTGATACTTTAAATAGTATTAAATTGAAATTATTAAACCTTGGTCAGATTCGGAGCGACATAATCCAAATATTTGCTTTCATAAATGACATGGTCAGCAGACCTGCTTGGTCACACAAACATCAGAAAAGCCAGGATAATGGAGATGCACTGGTCTAATTCCTAATCCAGGACTGGCCTCCTTCTGTGTCCCGAGAGTCACCCCGGAGCTCCGTTCTAAAGAAAATTATAAGATAATGACGTACAGACAGAAACACAAGCTTCGTTTCACCCTCTGAAATCACTACGCATCACCAGTGGTGGAGCAGCTTGGCTCCCCTCAATAAGACATGGGCTCCCCTCAAAAATGTGAGTTGAGACATTTTGGGGGGTCTTCAAAAAGACTTTAAAAAGTGTCGTTTTGACATGCAATTTCAGTTTTGTGTATTGTGATCATGTTGGATTATAATTTGTAATATTGAAAACATATACATTCATTCATGCATGATGGAGATTTAAACCTAATTCACTTTAATAAAGATAACTAAACAAGCTTTCTTGTCAAGAGCATCAAGGCGTTGCCGCGCTCAAAAGTCAGCCAGCAGTGGAGAGACAGGAAGATTTGTTTTTGGGGTGCTTTGCTTAGGCCTAATTGAATGGAGGAATTATGGTATTTAATTATGGTAATTAAGCCACTTGTAGCTGTCATGTATCTGTAAATCAGTGTATGTTGTAAAGCACACAACCCCCATCCAGTGAAACTGTGCTCTGTACGCTACATTTCAGAGAGAAATTTAATTTTTTACTCTACGTCCTTCATCTTACAGCTTTAGTTACTAGTGACTTTACACATGAAAGTTTTTGCACACAAAACACATGTAGTTTAAGTAAACAAGCCGACAATATAACGCCCTACAAGTCCAGATGAGATTATTAGACCATTAAACACACAACAGTTTGGATCCTTTCAAGTTTTTAAAGTGGCATTTTTATGCATTTTAATTTTAATGATTTACATCCATTATCACGATTATACTTACATACTTAACTAACATTTTCAATGCAGGACTTTTACTGTAGGTATGTTTTACTGTGGTATTAGTACTTTAGGATGTGAATACTTTTACCCACTACCACCACCCATCAGCGCCTGAACAGCGTAACTCTCCTCGAGGGTGTAGCCTCCACAGACACGCCAGCCATGGTCGTTGCCAGCTGTCGTCCGATGTTTTGATTCGCCATGGCAGAGGGCAGGTCGGGATGATGATGGACAAGCACATATTGGGGAGGCCCGGAGACGCTCGCAACCCTTCACATGCTTGAGATATTCCTCTCATCCTAAAGATAGGTTGATTCAGAGCTCTAGGGCAGAGCCAAATGTTTTTTGATTACAGACCTAGGTAAAGATGCGCATGAACTGCAAGAATACTTTGGATGGTTGGAATAGATCCACACTGCTATAAGCCTTCAGGTTCACTGTGTAAAATGATACATTTTAATTAAAATCTATGTGTATATATGTAAAACATATGGACAATTCACGTTTCCTTGCCTCAACAAAGAACTTGTAAATGTAGGGATCATGACCTGCTTAATAATGTTGAAGTATGATGAAAGGTTTCCACGGGAGGGAAGAAACACGAAAGAGTTCAAAGCAGACGGCGCATATTGTCGGTGGCAATTTTTTGATGAAACCTCATTAAGGAGTTGAATCAGATGGGGATCCATTCGAGAAGCTATGGCACTTTGGCATATACACTACCGGTCAAAAGTTTGGGGTCACTTACAAATTTCCATTCCACTCCATTATAGACAGGATACCAGCTGATCTGGTTGGGGGAGCTGATCTTTAATACAATATCTACATTTCCCATTATCAGCAACCATTCATCCAATGTTCCAAAGGCACATTTTGTTTACTAATCTGATATTATTTTAAAAAACTAACTAAGAAAACATTAAACAACCATTTTGCAATTATGTAAGCACATAATGTAATCTGGAAACTGCTGCCCTGGTTAAAAAAAACAAGGCAACTGATCTCAGCTGGGATTCTGCCTATAATCGAGTCCAATGGACATTTGTGAGTGACCCCAAACTTTTGACCGGTAGTATAGTTCTATTTCAGTATTCAGAAGTGATATTGGTCACTTATTTGAGCGGTCCTGTGGATCCTTGTCTTTTTTAGTTCAGAAGATACAGCAATGTTGTAGTTTTTACTGAATGTACTCTTTAAAATTGCCAAAGAGTCATATCAAGCAAAAGAAGTCCAACCTGCAGCCATATTAAATACAAATATTGTGAAAAACAAAAAAGCATTTGTTACAGATGGAAAAATGTATTTTATAGCGTCCAGCCCTTTGGGGGTCACATTTATACATGCACAGTCAGGACTCTTGATGTCCTTTTTTGATGCTTGATCAAAAGTAGGCTAACGTTTTTTTTCATACCTGAGGATTAGTTCAAGTAAATTCATTTCATTCCCATAAATTAACTAGCCTACCAAAGATTTAACCAAAAAATGGGATTCTGGAGGTCTGGCCAAAAAGAACAAAAGAAGGAAAGAAGCATGGGCAGATCCCCCCAAAGTGCTGTCAGACCCAAACCCCCCCAAAATATCGCAATAGTGTCTAAACCAACATGAAAACTAGACTACCAGACCTCCATCCTCAAAGGAAACAAACACGACAGACAACAAAGCCACCGGAACAGACACTGGTGCAAGGGTTGTCTCAGTCTGAAATCCAGATCCCTGTCTCCAGTAAAAAGGCATCTCCACTTTACTATAATCGTCTGATTTCAACGTGAGAGAGAACTGAACTGGTAAGTGAAACACAAAGCAGCGTCTGCTCGGTCCAGAGTCGACAACAGCAAGCCACGCTTGTTCCAAAAGCTCGTCCAAAGTGTCTGAGGATGCAGCTGTCCTGGTTGTTTTGTGTCAGTTGCTTTCCATCAGATTGCACGAGACAGACTGCAGTGTCGACAACCAACGTGACTGAAAGTCCACATCGGTAGTGGAGACATTTTAGGACAGACAACAAGCATTAAATCCCCTCTGTTCTGACTTTAGTCTTGCCATTTACATAATGTGTTTGGCCCTGTCCTCCTTCTGTATTAAAGATGTTAAGATGAACAGATTTTTGTCCTACTGTCCTGCATAAATGTCTGTCTTTACTCAGGACATCTGTGAAATGAGGAGTAGGCAGAGCGATGAGCAGACCTTAAAAGAACAACCACCCATTAGCGCCGCCAGCCTTCATTTTCTCACCACACAAACCGCCCTGTCGCCACCAATCACACACATTTTCTTCTGTGTCGTCCCAGGATGCCTTGCCTGTCCAGACGCTGTGTTCATACTCCAACTACAAGGAAGGGATAATACCCATGTCAGACACTGGCTTTGATTTGGTTGACCATTTCAGACTGGATGTGAATCAAACAACACGTCACATTTGACATGTGTGAAGAGAATGGCAAACACAGAGAGGAACAGGACGAATGCTTCGTGGATGTCTTTTTCTAAGAGAAGACAAAGCTTGGTCAGCCTTTTGAAAAGCATAGACAAATTATCTTGCAGCTACGGCTGGAATGGTTTCTAGAAAATAAACACACAGTGGAAACATTCACAAATATTATTATAACTTTATAACAACCATCCAGACACTGTTTAAAGATGGTTGACAAACCAACTAGTAACCCTTAACAAGTGTTAGGAACATCTAGTCCGTCTATCTATGTAATGTTTATACAGGAGATGTTTTAAAAATGGTTTCAAATGAAAAGGCTTGAGAATATTCTTTCATTATTACCCGATACCTAATATAGTATGAGTATATTACCAGCATTATTAATTATAAATGCATTGATGGTTAACAGCAAAAGGAGTGTTTGCTAACAGTTAAATGACAATTAACTAACTATGAATTATCCATTTACCTTCTATTAATGATAGTCAATATAATGCGTTACCCAGTTATTTTTCTTTTCTCCTTTACCCAGAGATTTGTTTTAAGGAGAGTTCTAGTTAAGTCTTAGCCTGGCTCCGCCCTCCTACGTACTTCTGCTCAATTTTTGTTTTCCTTCAGTACTGCGTCTGGGTTTGCGGTATATTCCAGGGTTTTCTCTGGCAATCAATAAGCGTGTTTGCTCATTGGAGCAGTAGAGACACGCTAGACACGAGAAACCAGGAAAGTTGAAAGTACAGGCCACACGCCAGGACACGATCCCCGGTCTCCCGGGTGAAAGTCCTGTGTGGTACAACCCATCCGGGGGAAAGTCTTGTGTGGTACAACCCATCCGGGTGAAAGTCCTGTGTGGTACAACCAATCCACCACCCCCAACCAACCTCCCTGTGCGGATTTTTGGCATTTACTAAGAATTGCTATTGTAGTTGTGCTGTGACCACGAAAGATGCCTCCCATTTCAATACATTACTTTAAAAATCATCCTCACCAACACAAAAAAAATGACCAAAAATGTCATTGTACACAATTCCATCAAATTAATAACGTGACCATTTCACAAACTACCATGAGACTGGGTTGTGTGGCCCTCCTCCCCACGGGGTTAGGGAAAAGTTCGATTTTCCAGCTAATTCCATTAGTTGTGAAGGAGTTGGCAAACGCTTGCGATGCTAAGCCGACGTCACGACCAATCGTTAGCAATTGGTTACAGCATGCACCAGATTTGCTCGGGGGGAATATCTAATAGTTTTAAAGTTCAACAGAGTACACGCCTTCAAGTAAGTTAACACTAGGCTAATGTACCAGACTCTGGTAGTACCGGGCTAATGGACCAGAGTCTGGTAGGACCGGGCTAATGGACCAGACTCTGGTAGGACCGGGCTAATGGACCAGACTCTGGTAGTACCGGGCTAATGTACCAGATTCTGGTAGTACCGGGCTAATGGACCAGAGTCTGGTAGGACCGGGCTAATGGACCAGAGTCTGGTAGGACCGGGCTAATGGACCAGACTCTGGTAGGACCGGGTTAATGTACCAGGCTGTGTTTGGACCGGGCTAATGGACCAGAGACTAGTAGGACCGGGTTAATGTACCAGACTCTGTTTGGACCGGGCTAATGGACCAGACTCTGGCACGACCGGGTTAATGTACCAGACTCTGGTAGGACCGGGTTAATGTACCAGACTCTGGCACGACCGGGTTAATGTACCAGACTCTGGTAGGACCGGGCTAATGGACCAGACTCTGGTAGGACCGGACTAATGGACCACAGTCTGGTAGGACCGGGTTAATGGACCAGAGTCTGTTAGGACCGGGCTAATGGGCCAGACTCTGGTGGGACCGGGCTAATGGACCACAGTCTGGTAGGACCGGGCTAATGGACCACAGTCTGGTAGGACCGGGCTAATGGGCCAGACTCTGGTGGGACCAGGCTATGTGATGATGCAGATTTTCTTCTTTGCTAATGAAAGTGAAACCCTGGTTCATCCACATTCCCTTTTCATCATTTAACTGGCTTTATTGAAATCAGACGTTTCTACGAGGAGACTTTCAGCAGTGCTGCACGGCAAAATCACTTCCCCTTTAAAACCTGCTCCGCTGCTCTGAAACGTTTTTTTACACACTCAAAGAATCAATACAAGATAAAAAGTAATCGTCTACATAATCAGTTGCAGCTGCGTCAAAATGATCAGTGAGAAGATAGTTTGAATGTAAAGTGCTTGGCTGTCAGCTTGTGGTTGGCTCTTCCAGTCAGTGCTGTGTAACGCAGGAAGCGATGAGCTGGAAACGTGTGGGCTGCAGGAGCCATTTCTCAACAACAGGCGTTATTTCCCTTAAAGACTGCTCATCTGTGTCACAGGTCTTTCACCCCCCTCTCCGTGGATCTGAGGTGACGCCCACTCTTTTCTTCAAGAACATTAAAACCCGTTCACATTTCTTCAGAGTGTTCATGGTTTAAAAAACATCTCGTGGACTGTTCCTGAGCATTTAACCTTTTTTTGACTGGACAGTTTAGAGTTTCCAAGTTGAATGAATCACTCAAAATTCAAAGAAAGTAGTCACAATGAATTGGAGGTGTTTAAATGCCTTTTGGGAAGGATATCATGAAGTCTTGAGGCAATCTGATGAAGAATGACATATTCATGGTACAGGGAAATCTGTCATTTTTTACCGGAAAAGTTAAGAAGTAAAGAAGTATTCAGAAACTTTACTTAGGTTAAAGTAGGATTATCACACTGTGACAATACTCTGTTACAAGTAAAAGTCCTTCATTGAGAACTAAAGTCTGAGTCATCAGGAAGTTGCAGTCAAAGTATTAAAAGTGAAGAACAATCGTCCTATTTTAGATAGTGGAAAGGATCCCAACTGTGTTTTAATGTTCTCTCTCTCACACACACACACACACACACACACACACACACACACACACACACACACACTACTGGATTAAATGTACTCAGTTAAATTCCACCACTGCAGTTCAGGAGGCCCTGTTGGCCGCCAAACAAGTCCAGACTGGTGTGTGTGTGTGTATGTGTGTGTGTGTGTGTGTGTGTGTGTGTGTGTGTGTGTGTAGTGACGTGGCTGCTGCCTCACATAGCACACTTCTGCATCACCACTTTCCACCCTCCTGCTGCAGATGCAACTTGTATCGCAACTTTCCTGCAACGTCATCCACAACCTCTGAATTACTGGAAGAGAGAAAAAGCAGAGGCACCTTTTCTGTGATTTTGGAAGTGTCTTGCACAACCAAACTCTTTCAGGGTGTGTAGAACCGCTTTGTCATGAGTTCATGAAACATTGTGACAAAGCAGTACTGATATTACTGTCTGTGGATCACCTGCTGGTCATTCCCTGAGGTTTTAGAAAAGCTAATTATTATCGTTATCGTAGATTTAGATTTAGAGGGGCATCTGATTACACTTTGACAGCGTTAATGCAACATAATTAGCCGTCCACCTCCAGTGTGCGCTGCGCTACCCCTAGTTTTACACACCACTCTGATTTGCCGCTTCAAGCTGCGCCCAAAGTTCAAATTATTTCAACTGTGACCTGGTTGCCGCTGACCTTTTGAAAGCACAACCAATGACATAACAGCTGTTGTTACCTAGCAATGGGAAATAGTTTCCTCGCCACACTTGATGGCAAATGCCTGCACTGCGCTTTGCTCTCTGCACAACGCCAGGGATGGCGCAGAGAAGCTCGCATATCATGTGGCGTAACAGTTGACAAAAATTGACTTCAAGCTGAAAAAAATGCCGGTTATCAGCCAATACTGAGTCATTTAAAAAATATGTGGTCATACAAGGTGACATTTTCAGGCTGATTACATCCTCAATGATGACAAAATCACTTCCTTCGAAGGTTCTTAATAGCAAATCTCACTTCTGTCAAAGGGAGCAGCCATTCATTGTTGCTTTGGACAGATTTGCATCCTCCAGCTGGAGACACCTCCTCCCCCATCTCCTCCCCCCCCGAGCTCCCCTGACCCCGTCACAGCACAAAGGGAGGAGGGGGACTCTCTTATGTCGGACCCAGGTCTGAATAGTAATGTTTTCATGGGAAATCTCCACTTCAGTGGGAAAGGGACAACAGACCCTTTGTGGTGTTGTTCCCCCCCCCCCCCCCCCCCCCCCCCCCCCCGCAAGGACCCTCCAGCGGTGGAATGTAACTAGTACATTTACTCAAGTATTGTACTTAAGTACAAAAGTTGAGGTACTTTACTTGAGTCTTTTCTTTTTTATTCCACTTTCTACTTCTACTCCGTTACATTTCAGAGAGAAATATTCTACTTTTGACTCCACTACATTCATGTGACCTCTTTAGTTACTTTACATGTTAAGGTTTTTGCACACAAAACACATGTAGTTTATCAAATCTGATGTTTTATTATAAATGAAACAAGCCAACAACACAACGGCCTACAAGTCCAGGAGAGATGATTAGACCATTAAATCCTTTCCACTTCCTAAAATTGGATAACTTTTCTAGAATTGAGTACTTCGAATTTTAATACTTTACATACATTATAACGATCATACTTACATAGTTGTACTTAAGTAACATTTTCAATGGAGGACTTTTACTGCAAGTATGTTTTACTGTGGTATTAGTACATCTTTCCCCACCAACCATCAGCGCCTGAACAGCGTGACTCTCCTCGAGGGTGTAGCCTTCACAGACACGCCAGCCATGGTCGTTGCCAGCTGTCGTCTGGTGTTTTGATTCGCCATGGCAGAGGGCAGGTCGTGATGATGATGATGGACATAACATATTCTGGAGGCCTGAAGTGTTTTTTTCTTGATTATACTTTTACCTAAGCAACAACTTAAATGCACGGCTTTCACAGGTATTTTTACACTGTGGTATTAGTACTTTTACTTATGTAAAGGATCGGAAGATGAATGTGGATGGATCTGAATGTGGTTTAAGTACTGTCCTTGCAGTGGCTTAAAACCATGTACAAGGAAAGCATGCTCACTTTAGCTCAACTAAAACCAGCTAATGGTGTGGCTATGACCCAGCTGGTCGAGGCTGGTTTTAGGACGTAAGAGACGTCTCTTGGTACTACAGCCAATAGAGAAGTCAGCTGGTCGAGTCAGCTATGATGAAATGATCCAGAATCCATTTTCTTTCTGTTACTATTAGTCAGCTGGTAGAAATGGCAGAGTTTCACATGGAGGCTCAACAAATTCCAGCGAGTGCGGTCGAGCTAGCTGGAGAGTGACTGAAGAGGGAGCAGCGATAAAAGAAAGCATGAGTTACATAAATAAAACATTTTCACCGAGCCAAGCACTACTTTGTATCACTAACGTTATCCACATTCATATTTAGACGCAACAAATGATGTATTCAGCTACAAGATGATACACCGTCTCATCTCATTGCATTGGTGAAAACTAGAAGGTTTTAGAACTTGGCAAACGTTGTAAGTAGTTGCAAGTTTTGAACACGTCTCGTTGTGAATCTTTGGTCTGGTCTGCTTTGGTTTAATGTTCAAATGTTGCAGATTTCACTTGTTGTGAGACGTAGTCTTGTAGTTTTAGGCCTTGTTCAGACTTTCAACGCAAATCCTTTTTATTTCACCCATCAAGATTCATTTTAGAAATTCTGGCAAAAAAAACTAAAAAAAACACATGCAAATATCATTCTTGCCGATCGGATTTAAACCACATTTGGAGCTTGTTTGAAAAGCGATTCCAATGGGACGCTCCGGACCGCTTTCAAAGTTATTATATTTTGTTATATATTTATTTTGTCAGATGAAATCATAGAGGTACAATTCCAGGGAAATGTTTTCCCATCAGGTCTTGCAACCTTTGCACGATTCATTATGAAGCCGAAGGTAGCCGTCAGATCGGCACACAGTAAACGAGTCACCCAGTTGAACGGAGCTGGGTCAATCCAGACAGCTAGCTATAGACTATCTGTCCAATCTGAGTTTTCTGTTGAACAACGTTTGTTCCACTAAAATAAGTTCCTTCCTGAGGCACCGTCCAGCGCTTTGTGTCCCCCAAGATGATTGTGATTGGTTTACACACAATGACGTGGAACCCATGCTGCTTCTAGCCGAGCATTACGGAGGAAAGCGTGGAGAACAACAGCCTTTGGATTGATGCTGTTTTGAGTGGTTTACACAGCGACTTTACAGCGTGATTGTTTTGAAGGACGAAATGATGGAGCTCCCTTTTTCATGCTTGAAATTTTCATGCTTTTAAATAAATTGAAGGATTAAACCCATTATGATCTCAAAACCCTCTAAAACCTGCTTTGATAAAATTGAAATAGGCAAAAGTCATTTTGGAGATGCAAAGATTTCATGTGTTAAATGTTCCATCATGATCACACTCAGGGAAGTAACAGCTGTTTGTCATTGGAGGCTGGTCTCCTGCATCACTTCAGGTTATATTTAGCTCAGACACAGTTTGCCCATTTGGGTCACTGCTGTCTCTGGAGTACTTTGGTGAAGGCTCACTGCTCTCACACTGCAGGTGTGTCATGAAGGTTTGCGGGTTTTCCGACTGCTCTTTCATTATCTACATGTTGGCTGCAGGCGCCCACTCTGCCATCAGCAGAGCGTGATACAAACAGCCTTTATTATAAAGTGCATTATTCTTTCAAAAACTAGAAGCTGTAGGGAAAATGGCTCTGGAACCGTTTCTGCTTTTATTGTAACATTCAAGGGAACATTTCAGTTTGGTATAAATGTTACAAATGTGCGCAGCCGCACCAGATTTAGCCTGTTTAAATGCATGGTGACAGAATCAAAGTTTCAACCTGAGTTTCTTTGTTTAATCAGTTTCCAAAACTGTTTAAATTTGAATTTTAACGCCAACATTAACAATGTACATGTGCGTAAACGTGCCTAGTTATGACAGGAGCAAAGCAGGAAACAATGTCACGAAATAGGAGAGTGACACATTTTTGCGTAAGAAGGTAAACACAATATTTTCATCCAGGAGACCGGGGTTCTCGTCCTGTTTAAAAAAAAAAAAAGTGAAAGGTGAGTTTATTTTAACTTTACGAAACAAACCAAACAAACAGATCTACATTGTATTTTGCGCCACCTGTGTAAGAAGCACTCTTGCATTGCCAGACCTTTCTCCACAGCACTTTGGAGGAACATTTCGGTACAAAAAACAACGTACTCTGGTTTATTGGCATTTCTTTAAGCCAATCACAATCGTCTTGGGCGGCGTTAAGTGCCGGATGGAGCAATGGTGCCTGTGCAAAATAGCCTCTGTAAGGATTTGGTGGAACATGTGTATGTTCTAAAGTAGTTTTGGTTGTGCAACAGCAAAGTCAGATTGGACAGTAAGTCTAGCTAGCTGGATTTACCCTGCAGATATATCAGGAGCAGTTAACCATAGTCCTCAGAAACGCCAACACAAAGAGAGGAAGGCAACGGACATCCAGATGAAAATGAGGGACATCCTGCAGGATTTCCAACTGCACCGGAATGATCCCGGAAGTGGAACGTCGTTGATAAAGACTGGAAGTGAAGTTACATCTGACAACCCAAAGCAGTCGTAGTAGAGGGTAGGAGCAGATAACAGATTTTGATGCTTTAAACGACTCATTGGGACTTTTGCAGACTTTCCAGGGATGTATTTGTGATATGTCGACAACAAACGTAACTCGGAAGAAAATAATCACTCGGAACGTAATTGTGAATCAAGCTCAATTGTCAATAGAACGGGAGACTTTCTTCTGCACTCACAGTATCACAGAAACGCATTTCATCCATCTGTTACCCAATTGGTTGCACGCTCAATGAATAGGAAGCAAGTTTTTCAGCGTAATCTGTGAGTGGAAAAGATCAGTTTCAATAATCAGATCAGGGGCGGATTAAAGCAGGAAAAGGCAGAAACAGGAAGCTCAAGGATTTGAGCTTTCCTCTCATTTAATCAGCGAGGGGCTTCCAAACACGACAAGACTTTAGTCTTCAATTTTAATCTTCCATGCACTAATCCCTCCCTGTATTTCATTGCAAGCCCACAATCGGGAGAGTGGTGGGGCTTTTGACAGACTACGTTCATGGTTTGGAGGGTATCTTGTGATTCTCAATGATTCAAGGAGAGCTCATTCTATAATTTAGGGGTTTGAGGTTGTGAATCTGAAACAAGAGGGTACTCCTTCCTGATGCTACAGCGAGAGCAGCGTTGGTGTCTTTCAAAGCCAAAACCAAGCACCAACTGTAGTTCAGGTATTTAAAAATGAGCAAAAACAAATAACGTGAACCACAAATCTAAAGAAATTGAAAATAAAACGCTTCCCTTTTTGTCTGTGACAATGGTTTTGTGTGTTAAAATCTCTTAGCATTCCATGCCTTCTTCTTTTTTTGAGAAATGGGGGACAGATAATGTTTAGGGGGACATTAGATGCCACACAGATGTGGCGTCTGAAAGCTGGGAACCTTAATATCAATCTGAGATGCAGTCTCTCACAGCACTGTAGAGGAAGGTCCGACTGCACCACAGACACATCCTGGGATAGGAATTAAAAATTCTCTGATTATCGGCATCAAATTTGTTTTGCAACCCACAAAAGAAAACGCCACAAATACTGTTAAATGAAGTTAATGATTGACTCAATACAATGATGTGAGCTATTTAAATTAGCTGATACATGTCTAAAAGTCATTATCTCTTACCAGTGTATCTCGGTGTGTACTTCGTCCACAGCAATCCCACCAATCAGTCCCAAAACGTCCCAGTCAGAGAGGAAATGCCCTAAACATATTCTTCTTTATAATTATTCATATTTATAAATATATTTATTATTATAAGAACCGAGCAGGCCGGCCGTGTTGCACCGTGCACATGTTCATCAAAACTTGACATTTTCAGCTTGTAGCTTGTTAGCTTGCTTTGTGCTTAGACAGCAATAATGTTAAATGAAGTTAATGATTGACTCAATACAGTGATGTGAGCTATTTAAATTAGCTGATACATGTCTAAAAGTCATTATCTCTTACCAGTGTATCTCTGTGTGTCCTAAAATGTCCCAGTTAGAGAGGAAATGCCCTAAACATATTCTTCTTTACAATTATTTCCTAAAAGAACCTAGCAGGCCAGCCGTGTTGCACCGTGCACACGTTTAAAAAAAACTTGACATTTTCAGCGTGTAGCTCGTTAGCTCTGAGTTTATTGCATTGCTTTGCAGCAAACAGCAGCCTCTGGCTAATGTTCATCTCACTTGATGTCTTCGCCGCTAAACGCTAACTCTCCTCTGCTTTGCCCACTCACAATGCACCGCTCGTCACTTTCTCTCTCTCTTCAGCAGCGTCTCGAGACATAACTCAAACTGTCCCGCCGACATGGCCGATGAGCTGGCGCCCATATCCAAAACTTTTATCAAAAACTCACACAAATTTGTGTGAATGGTTTGGATGCAAAATTTTGGCATGTGATTTTTATTCGTCTTTCCCCCTGGTGTGTAACAGCTTTAAGACACCTAGATCGTCATGAACACTGTCCATTCGATTTGTTCCCAAAAATCCATTAGGAGATTTCCGGAAAAAAAGAAATTCAGATTCGTGCCAGGTTTGCTTGTAATGGGATCGTAGCCTTATAGACACTCACAGAGTGAAGATTCTGTCACAGGACCACACATACAGCAGATAAACTCAACAGTTATCCAGTTCAAGTGGGTGCATTTACAGCAAGTGTCACCTTAACTAAGACATAACACTGTTTATTTTACGTCTCATACAGTGTTAAAGCTCAAAAGCTGCTAAGCTACTAACAACACAGAGCAGCGGTGAAAAACAGGCACATCGAATCCCAGTTCAAAGTAATCTGTGTGTTCTGGTGCCAAAGCTCTGTGACTGGATATAATGCAGCTCCAGCTGGCTGCACACACAACACCAGTGCTTTTATATTTGACATGGTTGGATGGCTAATGCGTTTTTTAACTTCATTTTTAGACCTTTTTGCAAGAGCAAAACTAAGCCTTGGCCTAAATCTTCAGACCACTTTAACTTGGACCGGTGCCTGAAGGACTCCAGCCATACAAACACAATATTCACATCCAGAGAAATCAAAGAGCCATTTCACCTTGAAGGGAAAGTGGCATCAAAGCGCTTTGAAATTCACGGATGAGCAAGAAATATTGGCCCCCCTTAGCTGGACAAAACCAAAGGTTTTAAAGACAGTCAGACTCTGGGTGGAGCTGAACTTTTCATGACCTCTTACATAGATCTTTGCCTACAGGGCCAAGGAGTTCTCCGCAGACTCTAGCTTTCACTTTAAATAACCTTCTGCTTTTATGCTTTTTCAAATCCCTTCTCATTAATTAGCTTGTGTGTGTGTGTGTGTGTGTGTGTGTGTGTGTGTGTGTGTGTGTGTGTGTGTGTGTGTGTGTGTGCGTGACAGAAAGAGATATTAGCGGCAGCGGGTTCAGAGACAGATCAACTGCTCGGGATGGTTACTTTTCCTAAAGAGAGTCACAGAAGAGACCCTGATGTTAGACAAAGACACTTCCACTAATGGCCCAGACAACATTAGAGTCCCAAACATCAAAGAATTACACATCAAGTGACGTAGTTAAATCAAATCATGTCCATCTTTCATGAGATGTCATTATTTAGGTTTTATCTTTTTGTCTTTACTTATTTAAATCATATTGCATTTGTATCTTACTTTGTTTTGTGGTCTTTGCTACAAGACACTTTTCTCTAGGGACCCCAGGATTTTTGTTTCATTTAGTCTTAAAACCTTTTCTTCCCTTTTCAAAATAAAATAAAATACAGGACAGAGATTAATGAATGCTTTTCAAAAACACTTCAATTTTTACAGACAAAGAGTCAAAGAATTGTGAACAACATACAAGTAAAAACATGCTAATTATTCAGCTCTTCTAACACCTTTGGTCCTGAAAGTGAGGTGAGTGAAATCAGAACTTGGATTCTTTATTTTGCAACCTGATCTCACATAAATCTGTGAAATTAACTTAAATTAAGGAAAAGATTGTGGGTGCGCTTACGTTTCCATGAAACGCAGGACAACAACGTGGATGGTTTGGTTTAGGAAAAGAAGAATGTGAGACAACAACTGGATGGTTTGGTTTAGGAAAAGAAGAATGTGAGACAAAAACTGGATGGTTTGGTTTAGGAAAAGAAGAATGAGAGACAACCACTGGATGGTTTGGTTTATGTAAAAAAAGAATGTGAGACAACAACTGGATGGTTGGGTTTAGGAAAAGAAGAATGTGAGACAACAACTGGATGGTTGGGTTTAGGAAAAGAAGAATGTGAGACAACAACTGGATGGTTGGGTTTAGGAAAAGAAGAAAGTGAGACATCAACTGGATGGTTTGGTTTAGGAAAAGAAGAATGTGAGACAACAACTGGATGGTTGGGTTTAGGAAAAGAAGAATGTGAGACAACAACTGGA
>NC_048417.1:3195508-3219163 GCF_013103735.1 Etheostoma cragini
AGACAACAACTGGATGGTTGGGTTTAGGAAAAGAAGAATGTGAGACAACAACTGGATGGTCGGGTTTATGTAAAAAAAAGAATGTTAGACAACAACTGGATGGTTTGATTTTGGAAAAGAAGACTATGAGACAACAACTGGATTGTCGGGTTTAGGGAAAGAAGAATGTGAGACAACAACTGGATGGTTGGGTTTAGAAAAAGAAGAACGTGAGACGACTTGACGGTGGTGTTAGGAAAAGAACGGGACGGTTGGGTTTAGGAAATGTGACACACGGGACATGATCCCCGGTGTCCTGGGTGAAAGTTCTGTGTTGTTTGACCCATCGTCGACCCCCCCCAACCAACCTCCATATGTGGATTTCTGGGATGTCATACTAATCGCTACCATAGTTGCTCTTAATGCTACGTCATCATCTTATTGACTTTACACAGGTTTTGTTTTCTGTGTTGGCCACACGGAATATTAACACATTCCCTGCCACCACCACGTAATGCACTGGTAACAGCTTGTGATCCTTTCACTGTATTCTGTAAGACCAGGCTGATATTTTGATATGTCTTGTGTATATAAAGGGTCCCATGTGTATGCTAATGTTCATACCACAAATGGCAATTATATAAAGCAACTCATTTGAACATTACAATCGTTACAAAAGTCTTACATTTTATAGAAGTCGGTGTGGACAAAATATAAATCCATCCCCACCTACTGGTCCCAAAACGTCCCAGTTAGAGAGGAAAAGCCTTATATATATTTTTTGTAAATATTAACAATCATTCCCTGAAAGAACCAAGCAGGCCAGCCTTGCTGCTTCATCCAAAATGTGTAAAAAACTGGATATTTTCAGAGTGTAGCTCATTAGCTCAAACGTTGTTGTTTCCCGAGGAGAATGGCGTTTGAGAACGCCAACACAGAGACAGGAAAGGGAGGGACAAATTCAGACTGTTGGTAGGAAACAGGAAGTCACATGCTTTGTTGACCCAACCTCCCATCATTATTCATATAGTCTCTGGATGTCAAAGTATCGCTAACAAGTTGCTTTAAGCATTTTGTTCTATGAAAAGTCAAGAAAACAATCTTGTGTTTTGACTAGATGGCAGAGCTACAAAAAAGGTCAAGCGATCATCCCAAATAAATTATTAATGTCCTCTTAGGATTGTGAGTATCACCAAATGTCATCTCAGACTGGTGAAAAATAACATTTAGAGGGCGCAACAATGAATAATTTGTTAAGAGGACAGGAAATAAGATTAAATATTAAACAAATTGTGACAGAATCCAGCCAAAAATACAAAACATGGATGGCTCATCAGTGCAAACAAAGGGCAGCGGCTGCTCTTGGGCGTCGGATTTCAACAAAATAGTCCCCCTGAAGAGCGAGCCGATCCTAGTGTTAGATAACGTCTAGGTTGGGGTTAGGTAAAGATGGTGGTCATGGTTAAAACAAATCTAGTAACATCGACTTTTGGTAGGAAACAGGAAGTCACATGCTTTGTTGACCCAACCTCCCATCATTATTCATATAGTCTCTGGATGTCAAAGTATCGCTAACAAGTTGCTTTAAGCATTTTGTTCTATAAAAAGTCAAGAAAACTATCTTGTGTTTTGGCTTGAGGGCAGCACTACAAAAAAAGTTTAGTTATTACTCCAAACAAATCATAAATATCCTCTGAGGATTGTGAGTATCACCAAATATCATCTCACTCTGGTGAGGAATTAAATTTAAAAAGGCACAATAATAAGTGATGTGTTAAGAGGACAGGAAACGGTGGACCCAAATGCAGGAGAGCAGGCTGGAAGTTATGCTGCTTGAGCTTTAATGCACACGAAAATCCAGACAAACAGAAGGTGTCCAAAAACAGCCGGTCGAAACACAAAGAAACAAGATGAACTGGGGCCGAGGGAAAGATTGAGGAAACAGGCAAAGAAACATAAAGTCCCGACTCTCCCCGCCACTCCACATCTGGTTGCCAGTGCAACCATTTCCAACCATCTAAACAACTGCAATAGTAGGCTTTTAATAAAACTCGTGACAACAATAATGTAATGTGTTGAGTGTACTTTTTTATCTGGACCTTGAGTCTGTAAAATAAAGAAATATAATGGTGACAAATAATGCATGTTAATAAAAACAAAGCAGAACCTCTGGACCAGGCTAGCTGCAAAGAATAAATCTCCATGGTTACTTGGCTGGGTTTATTTCAACCTGGTTTCATGTAACCAAGTCAACGTTAAATTTATCCAAGATAACTTGAAAATCCTGGCTTAATCCCTTATCCTGGTTTCATGCAACAGGCCCCTGGGACGATACTAGGACATAATATACAGGAGACAAGCACAAGGAGACAAGACAGAACCAAAAGACCAGATTACAAGGCACAGAAAACAAAGCAAAATACCTAAACCATAACAGAAACTAGATTAAAGATTATACAAATCCTGACAGAATCTGGCCACAAACAGAACACACTTCCAGTTTAGACTGCCCACAGTCTGCCCTCTCTTTGTCTTTCATGTAAATGTGGAGGGGGGGATGGCTGGCTGCCAAACAAGTGCCGTCCCCATGGATGGAGGGGGGCAGTCATGACATTCCTTTATCCCCGAAACAGCCCAACAGCCACAGACAGCTGGACGGGAACCAGCTGACTGGTTGCTATGTGAAGGCCTTTCTTTGCTTTCATCCCCAAACAATTGATGGGGAGCGACTCAGTGGCCCTTTAATCCACCCCTGCCCCCCCCCCCCCGATGTGACCTCAGGTCTTTGTCCCGGCTGTTTGAGCCGGAGCGGTGTGTTTCATTAGCCCCCCCACACACTCTTTCCTACTGATTAGTGGATGTGTGGGAGCTGGTTTTTGTGTTGTGGCCATTAGTGTGTGTTTGTAATGAGCCATGATTTGTGGGGAATCCTCTTTTTTGCACAGCAGTCAGCATGTAGAGGACGGGGAAAGAGCAAAATGCGTGAAGCCGTAATCAGAGAGCAGGCGGGTTGTTTTTAGGAAGTGGAATACGGTCTTTAATTGTCACCTTGTGTCACATAAAAGTGTAAAAAGTTATTTTTTGTCTTTTTTGATAAAAGTTTGAGAAAATATGACTTTTGATGTTATAATGTTTGGGGATGACGATGTAATGATCATACGCTCTCGCTGTTCTGTGGAAGTGAGGATGTCGCCAAGAAGTCATCCTTCATCAATGAATATAACACGTCCGTTTCCCCAGAAGAACTCGGTATAATGTCTGAATCAGGTTCTGTTCAACGTTCAATTTTATTAAAATAAAACACCAGCACGGAATGACAATTTTCAACATAATTGACTAAAAAGGTAAGTGAATAAAATAACGCAAATAATTTCCTTTTTCTCCTTGCTTTTTTTCTTTTGTTCACATCCAAAGACCCAATAGAAGGGGCCGGGTGCTGGAAGCAGAGGTGCTCATGGGTAATGTGGTCTTTTAAATGGAGAAACTTGTTAGATGTGTATACACTTACAAATGACATAAAAACTTAGTTTATTTATAAAAATAATGTTTTTACATAATTTAATGTTTACCAAACAATGATACATTGCACATACATATGAAATAACGTCACAGATGCACAATAGCATCCAGATGATGCTTGTAGTAATGCTATATTATAATTGAATTACTTGTTAACAGTAAAATGACAGTTTGCTAAAAGTTAAATGAAAATTAACTAAAGATGATGATTATTATAAAGTGTTACCAACCCTGCCACTAAGGGGATACAAAGCTGATGGTTCCTCTTCCTAATGGCCAGACCCCCCCCCCCCCTGGTGATGATGACTTCTTGATACCATCGTTGAGGTGTGAAGTTTAGAAATCGCACGTTTCAACGGTTTAATGCGCTCTTCCTCCTCCACCTGCTGGGCGATGCCATGGCAACTTCATAAACTCTCAAGCAGAAAGACAACAGGCTCCAATGAGATTAGGAAAATGCAGATCTACATCGGATGGGAGCAGACTCGTCCGTCAGTAAGCACATGGAGATAAAATATGGATATCGAGCTTCACATTGAATGTTAACTGCGCTGCTTTGAATGAGAATGTCCTGATGAAGACGTGCGTGTCTCTGCGCCCATTTGCACATCATCAGGGTGGAAATGTCCAAATACTGTGAACATCAGCTGCTCGGTCTTACATCTCTAATAAGAAGAAATCTTTTCGTCTTTCATAAGAAAAGGTTTTCATGAAAAACTGTTCCCAAAAAAAAATGCAACTCAATTAATTTCAGTGAGTGATGAGTGGGGTAAAGCTTGCAGGGGTGTAAGTAATTAGTAATAATACGTTACCTTCTGCTAAAAAAAAATCCATACACACCCACTAACATTAAAAAGCTTTTAGTGGAAAGGTTACAATCTCTCCAACACGTTCTCACTCCCGTAGCGTCAAAAAGCAACGCTTGGTCCTTCAGCGTTTGGTTTTGACGCAAAAAAGTCTCCTTTTTAACGCCACATTTAGATGCACCTGACTCTTGGTGTCACTGTTTAATGCTCTTGGAACTCATGCATAGCCATTTGGGGTCATGTTTAGACACGATTGGTACATTTGACGGACATGCGGGACAAGAACGGGACATGAACTCGGGTCTCGCGGGGTTGAAGTCCTGTGTTTGACCCATCCAACACCCCAACCAACCTCCGTCAGTAGATATTTAGTCTTTCATCTGAAAATAAAACAAATACTTTCAACCGAAAGCCGATTTTGGTTTCTGTTAACCGCGACGACGACGGCGGTTCCCCAAACTGGTTTGTCCCAGTGAGAGACTCCGATAGATGCACGTTGCAGCTGGTGTTCGGACTGAAATAGCTCTATGTTAAGAGAACACAAGTGGCTGGTGGTAGTGTGTTGCTCCATTCAAATTCATCCAGTGAATCCTGTTTAAGATAATAATACCATACGTGTGAAGGCTTATTAGACATAAACACCACACAGCTGTTTGCTATATGAGACAGAAATAGAAACAGGCTGTTCACCATACAAAGTAATCTACGGGTAGTGTGTACAAATTTTGTGGGCCAGACGACAGATGATGTGTCTTTGTTGCTCGTCCGTTCTGTGTGATTTCAGCGTGGAGACTTTTTAATTTTTTTTAATTTAATCTTTATTTATTCAGGGGGGGTTCACTGAGAGGCAGCCTTTCTTTTGCATGAACGACTTGTTTACATTCACACAGTTCCACCTTCAGACCTGGAAGCTGCCCAGTGCAACCACAGTCCGACCTGCTGCCACTCAGCAGCTCCACTGGAGCGGTTGGGGGTTAAGGGCCTTGCTCAAGGGCACCTCCGTGGTGGCAATGAGGGACGGGACAAGCACTCCTCTTTTATTTTACCCACCCAGATTTTATCCTGTTGGTCTGGGGATTGAATCGACGACCTCCCAATCACAAGCTCTCTTCTCTAACATCCAGGCCACAGCTGCCAGATCCTCTCTTGAGATTGGGACTCTGTCCAGAGCTCAGCAACCGCCCGAGACGCTTGTGATTGGTTTAGTGACATGCCAGTGAACAAGGGTACATTTTTCTGGATTAGCCAGACTAACCGGACCTTAACCTTAGATGTGACACCGCAGAACACCCATGTGTCTTTTGGTTTGAGTCATTGTTGCTGTAGCAACACTATGTTTGTATAGCAGCTGAGTCGAGGACTTCCTCCAACAAACTGACAGACAACTCAATCCCTGTGAGACCAAACAAAGCTGGAGTTGTCTCCGCTGTCGGGTAGCTGACCACCGAGTATCCGGCTGATGTCATAAACACACCTCTAATGAAAGATTTGCCTCCATCGTGAGCTGCCCACTCGAACGCTGACGGACTCACACAGAAAGCCCAGTTCGTCACACTGTTAGAAAAGGGGAGAGGACTTTCATTTTCGGCTTGCTTAACCGTCAGTCCTGAAGGGAAATGACATAAGAAGCTATAGACAAAGCATTGAAAGAATTGGTATAACTCAGCTTTGGAGTTAGAAACATCACACACACACACGCTGGTTTACATGTTTCTCCATTTAAAAGACCACATTACCCATAAGCACCTCTGCTTCCTGCACCCTGCACGATCTATAGGGTCTTTTGATGTGAACAACAAAAAAAGGGAGAAAAAAGGAGATTTACATTTTTTTTGTTCACTTACATTTATGTTGAAAAATGTCATTCTATGCTGGTATTTTATTTTAATAATACTGAACATTGAACAGGACCTGATTTGTCAGACACTGTGCAGAGTTCATCCGGGGAAATGGACGTGTAATATTCATTGATGAAGGATGACTTCTTGTCGACATCCTCACTTCCACAGAACAGCGTAATACCCCTACACCTATGATCATTACATCGGTTTACTGTATTTTCTCAAACCTTTCTTTCGTCATGCAGGCATGAAGCACGAAGCAAATTCTTCTCTCACCAGAAGAGAAAAGTCACGTCTTTCCGAATAAAAGTACCACCCCACGTAGATAAAAGACATGTTTCATTTGTCTTCTTCAAATCTCTGTAGCCCAACATAAATTGAAATGTGACGTTTCACGTTTTTTGATGTAGTTTCATTACAAGATATCGTAAACAAGCCTTTATTCTGGTTTGCAGCCTTCATGTCGTCTCATGAAACTAAGTTGAAAACAGCCCCGTTCATGTGAACGTTTAATGGATCCCAGCTCGAGAGGGATCGCGGTTAGATGACAGCCGTAACCCAAAATGGCTCTTAAGTCAATTACAAGCTGCTGACGTTTCTGGGATTTCACGAGAGAGACGATGTTGTTGCGAACCATATGAAAAACGTTCTGGGGCTTATTAGTGCAAATCAAATCAATTAGTACCACAACACTTTGTAGTTAATGTTCAAACAGAGCTGCGTGTTTACTCTGCAGTCCTTAATGCTGAACTCACAACCTGCCCAAGCATTTAAACGGTTAATGTTCAACACTCCTCCACAGACTTGAAACAGAAACACAAGTGGCTGCTAGGGCAGCGGTGTAATTTGGCTTGTGTGTACTCTGCCAAGCTGAGCCACAGTGTGATTTGACCTTTGACCTCACCCATCCCCCCAAACCCCCAACCACCCCCACATCAGCTAACAGGCTGCAGTGATGCCGTGTTGTTCTCCCACACAGTGAAAACTCAGACAGACAGCGCGGTCGTCAGGGAGCTAGGATGGCTCAAAACTAACATGTGATCTCACCAAGACCCCCGGGAACCTATGTGGTTTTGGGGTTTTTATGATTTAAATTTTTTTTTTTCAAACCCTTGTGTTGTCCTTCCTTGTCCTGGTCTGGTCTGCTTGTTTATGAAACACAGAAACGTATCATTTATAACCTTGGGTGACACCTTAAGCCAACTTCATTCAATCCCATTGTTTTGCATTCACAGTCACGGTTGATAGATCTGATTTATATGAAATTAGACCTAATTTCTGAGTAAAATGAGAGAAGTGATTGGTTGTTTTTGGATTATAAAAATTATAAAAAGTTGTATGTCAGCCTCCTGGCTATTCCCAGGTCAAAATTAACTGGTGCACTTTTATTCACAAATTTCTTGAAAATGGGGTTACATGAAGCTTTAAACAGCATGAAAAACATTTAATGCACTACATGGACAGGTGAATAGAATCTCCATTTTCCTTGAAATTAGTACCAAATATGTCATATTTAGCAGAAACCTCATTATGAATTTTCAATGACATACCAGTTCCTTTTTCAAGGAGGTTGTAGAAAACTATGGGACCCGTAAAACAACGTTAACGAAACAGGTGTTAGGGAAACGGGGAGTTCCTGACTCGGTGCTGGGTGATTTGAATCTAAATGTGAAGAAATTTCATTTTCAGCATGTTTCATTCAAGGAAATTTATTCTTGCTTTTTCATCTTGGAAGTAAAACAAAAAAACAAGACATGTTAAAGAAGCCTGTTGGTTGTCAACGATTAGCGCGGGTTTACAAGTATGATTTGAGAATCGGACCCCTTGGTCGGGGAGAGGGCTGCGACAGGAAGGTCTTTGTCAAGAGATTTTCCACATGTCAGGCGGTTACAGTATTTGAGACGTTGCTGTCAGGTCCACTGAACATCACATGTCACTACAGCAAACACATGGCCCTCTGACACAGAACACTTTGCATTTCAGTGTGTATTTTAAGTAACAGAACAACAAATAGGGAAGTGGAAATAAAAAGGGAAGAAGAGCAGGAGATCCTCGGGAGGAAAAAGGCTGACAGCTACATTCTGATGTGAAATTACACAATTTAGGCCAGCTGTGGATGACTGGATCAAGTCAGGAGAGTCCAGACACAATCTGAGATTTAAATAGAACACCAAACCAAATACACTTAAAACCGGGAATAGGCCGTTTATTTTTAGACAATTTGAGCATAAACTGGACTTCTGCACGTCCTCATGGCACTTGAGAAAATCTAGATCTTTTGTTATTAATCAATCGTCAGCCGCAGCGACAACACATTTTTGGAAAGCGATGGGGCAGAGGTAAAAAACGATTCTCAGGTTTTGTCAAAGAGGTTAGAGACCTTAAAGGAACACAGCTCCTGCTGTAAAGACCACACCTGCGAAAGGTAATGGATCAAAGGGTTTTAATGGCTGAGGCACAGGACCAGGTGTGCCAGAAACAGGCCATAAAGCCATTAGACAGAGACACCCATAAAAGCTGTGTGTGTGTGTGTGTGTGTGTGTGTGTGTGTGGTCTAGGTATAGCTACATTTGTGGGGACCAAAAACTGTGAATCCAGTATACTTATGGGGACCTGACTGCTTTGTGGGGACCAAAATGCTGGTCCCCTTAACGTTAAAGGGCTTTTAGAGGACTAAGACTTGGTTTTAGGAGTAGGGTTAGAGTTAGGTTATGGTTAGGGTTAGGGTGAGGGTTAAGGTTAGGCATTTAGGTTTGATGGTTAAGGTTAGGGTTAGGGGCTAGGGAATGCATTATGTTAATGACTGGTCCCCACAAAGATAGGCAGACACGACTGTGTGTGTGTGTGTGTGTGTGTGTGTGTGTGTGTGTGTGTGTGTGTGTGTGTGTGTGTTTTCACGCACTTTAAGTGACCTGGTTACTGTCGGCCGTCTCTGGTGTCCTGATTCTTGAAGCCGTTTCATGTTTAACCCTCCTGTTGTCTTCTTTAACAGAAACCTTCCCCAGGTTCCTGCCAGTAAAAATCTGAAATCCCAAACTAGACCGTAAACTAGGGCTGTTTGATTAATCGCACTTGGAAAGATCAAAACTGTGCGATTGAGAAAAATGATTATTTTTATAATTACGTTTTTCAAGTTAACCCTCCTGTTGTCCTCGGGTCAAATTTGACCCATTCATAAAAATGTTCTATATCAGAACTATGACAAATATTGAAAACAAAAACACAGGAAAAATCAACAAAAACCTTTTATTTTTTTTAACGCTGAAAAAGTAACCAAAAACAAATTGACTAAAACATAACAAAAAAAAAACTGTGACAAAATAGTAATAAAATTGACAAAAAAAACATTGAGAAAAGTTATCCAATGACACCCTGTCAGCAGATCTGGCTAACTGGGGTTTTATTTCACCTACAGGTTGTTCTAATCCACAGATGACAGATTCATCCCACGATAACTCCTCGTTATCAGCTCTGAACGTCCTAGTTAATGTCCGAAAGTCTGCATCATTATCTAAACAGATGCAGGTTATCGGAGCAGATTTAGATGATAGTGGTGCCAGTTTTGTTTTTCAGCAGCAGGTTGCTCAGCAGCCACAGTCATTAAAACCAGTATGATTAACTACAGTCCCAGTCAGAGATGTCTCGCCTTGCTCTCAACACATTTCAATCAGGAGAGACAAGTTTGCAAATACGCAAATAAGATTTATTGTCCAGCTCAATAAAATGTACAAAGTCTTTGGTGAATAGACTCCATTGCTATGCAAATCTTTCATGTGTTTATATATAGGGGTAGAGAACCATCAGACCCCCCCGATGGAGTCTAGACACCGGTGGTGGCGACGAAGGATCCCGAAGACCAGACCGAAGCGGGCTCCGGACCGGTCAGCTGGAGGTGGAACGTTGTCGATGAGGACTATGCGACAACAACACCGAATCGACTAGTTAAGTCTAAGTGTTTTGGGCGCCAAACATCCTCCCTATGAGGTCCAAAGCGCTCATATACAGCAAGTAAAGTTTATTTATAAAATTTATCTTTTCTCAGATCAAAATCACAAAGTGCTGTACAAAAGAGTAAGTAAAAACAAAACAAGCAGTATAAAATGTATATAAATATAGAAAATTAAAATGACAATAGCAAAAAACCCATCAACCAAAAGCCTTCTTAAACAGACATGTTTTCAGATAATTTTTAAAAGAGACGACAGTGTCTGCAAGACGCAAGGACCGGGGCAGGGCGGTCCACAGTCTGGGAGCAACAGACTGAATGACATGTCCCCTCGGGTCTTATAACGGGTCTTAGGGACTGCAAGTAGGTTCTGGCCAGAAGACCGAAGAATACGGTCAGGGGAATACGGCTTCAAAAGGTCCAGGATGTAATGTGGGGCCTGACCGTTTAAGCAACACTCAATGTGGCACTGACAGCCTTACATTCATGGAATAATTACAAATTAAAGTGCTTTACTTTTCGTAGCTATATGTACAAATGGTTCACAGCCTGCAGTCCTGTAGGCAGACATGTGCATGGACATGGGAAATAAGATTGAAAAAGAAAACGACTAGTTTCCAACAAATCCTGCATTCTTGAGTGAGTTTCTGGCAAATAGATAATGTCAGCGCCTCAGAGAATCCATACAATGACAGAAATCAGAAGAGATGAGTAAGAATCACAGAGACGGTGAGTGGGAGGAGGGAGCAAAAACTAGGGCAACAAAAAGTCTGCCGCATTTCTGAACGAAGGAAGCCCTCTATCTGTCTGCAGGGTGCAGGCGGAGTAGGGAAGTTGCTGCTCCACTTCACCAAACCTTCATCTGCCCACTCTGACTTCCAGATGACCCCCCGACTCTTCTCTGCACACATCAAAGTCACCACCTCAAAGCCAACGTAATGTATTCATAACCAAACACAAAACTAATCTCCCATTCATCTTTCTAGTGTTCAGTCTCTGGAGGAGCCGCCCTTGATCAACACACTGGATGAGATCCGTAGTTGGTCCCCGGGCGCTGTGATTGGCTGCCCACTGCTCCCTTGAGGGATGACTTAAATCTCGAGAATGAATCTCGCTTGTATGTGTATACGACAATAAAATATCTTTACCTTACCTTAGACTACAGAGATCCCCCATTAACAAACAATTAACACACCCATTAACAGACAAGCTCAAATAAACCCTCAAAAAGAGACGCTACCCCAAATTCAAAACCAAAAAACCAAAAACCCAAGCAGCGAATCACCAGTATCTGCTGTAGCACTTTATTTCATCGTGATACAGTCGCACATTTGGGTTCTCGGGTTTGACATCTTAATCCAAATTGGCATCTGCACTTCCTCCTCCTCTACTGCAATCACTACGCCCTTTTCAATTAAAAGGAACATTTCCAGAAGCAAAGGAACCCTAGGAACATTTTCTGTATTTTAACCACAGAAACCGGGTTCCTGTTTCAGTCTCTGGGCAGTAAAAACTCCCCTGTTCCTAGGATGGACTTTCCCAATGGTCCAGAAATGTTGCTGACTGGAAAAAAAAGAAACTCCCAGTCCAGCTCTGTCATCCAAAAAAATTACATTCCCATAAAACACACACCTGCATGCTCTATTACGTTTGGATGGAAACGTATTGTGTCCCGGATTACATTTGTTTCGGAGGTATCACAAATACATTTCTAATCAAAGTCTGTTTTCAGAGTTTGCAAAAGGGAGGTCGGGGTGGATGGATGGGTCAAAGAAATATGACAATTTTCCCCAAGAAAGTTCCGTTTATGTCCCGTGTTATCGTTGTTGACATATTTTAACTTACCAATAGAAATGCTTCGCCAATCTTAATTCAGGTCTGTGTCATCTTTGTGTGGGCAGTGTGTTTAGATGAAAGGTGTTAAACTTCCCTTTTTGGCACCAGTGCACAAAGAAGCGGAGCAGCGGAGGTCTGCCGAGATCATTTCACACCATCTGGAAGACGTCCACAGACCCCCTCGCCGAGCCCCACAACACTGCCCACACTTACATGACACAGAGTTGGATTAAAATTTCCTAAAATATTTCTTGACTCACTTTATGTTGTTCAGGTACTCAACATAAGCTACGCAACGGACTTAACTTACGTATGTAACTTTTTAACCCAACCAATCAGGATCTTTGCCTGAGCTGACTTCACAGCCATCACCTGTCACTGAGTACAAGGACATCTAATCCCGGGGAATTTCCCTCTAAACGTTATTGACAGGGTTCAATATTAACTTTTTCATCCACCAGCCAAGTGGTTATACGTTAAAATTTTACTAGTCACTCAACAGATTACCATTGCTTTTTTTTTGGCTGGAGGGTAAAGCAAATCTACCAGCTGGCTGGTAGATGGTGCTAATTTTTAACCCTGGTTATTAAGCGTGAGTGACTGAGTCAATGTGTCTTTTAAAATGGATGTTTCATAATTGCCAAATATAGAGGAACCTTATAGGCCCAGTCACACCAACATTTAAAAATGTTTCAATGAATCTGCCAAAATTAGTGGATTGGCTCATCGTAGGAGTGACTTTAATATGCACATTTATTTTCAACAAATTTTGAAAATGTGCCAAACGGACTTTGGTCCCTTGATTGAAATCTTTAGTTGAGTGCCAGTTGCGTCTGTTTCTGCTTCAGTTGTCTTCACCTGGCTGCCCAGCTGCACCTTGTTAGTCATTAGTCCCAGAGCTCAGCTTTCAGTTGTGGTCTGTTTGACTCTTACCTGTGGCATGTGTTGTCTGGGTGTTGATGCAAGCTTGTCTGGGTGACTGATCGCCTTCAGTCTCTTTGAATTCTTCACCAGTGAGTTCCAGTTTTTAGTTGAACCAAATCCACAGGTCAACATAATCACAAGTTTCCAAATGTTTTAAATGGCCTTCGATGTGTATAAATACATAAAGGTTTCTTTTTATAACAATGTAACCCCCGAAAAACACGCAGTGTGGTTATTAAGTGAGAAGAATGTGTTCTTTCTACCTCCAGATGATGGATGTTCACTGACAGCCTCACAGAGCTGCTGGTTGATTATGCAGAGTCTGACAGATCTGATAAAATGCATAATTCATCTACGCTGTACTAAGCAGGAAGCGAAAAGAAAGGGGAGTCATTGCCTGTGTGTGTGTGTGTGTGTGTGTGTGTGTGTAGATGAGTCCCTGTGCCAAGATGAATCGTCTGGACTTCCAGCGTCGGGGCCTGTGAGTCCCTGATGGACTCGTCTCCATATAGAGGCATGTTTCTGCTCTCAGACCACACTGAAGCAGCAGCAGGGCGACACATTCTTCAGTCTGCTCCTGAACACATCGCAGCAAACGGGTCATAAACCAGCACAGCACGATGCGTGGAAACACACGGTCTCAAAACGCATGTCAACAATGATACTTAAGAAGAACTGCTAAGTGTTTATATTGGAACCAATCAGACCCTCCGCAGACCCTCCGGATGTAGTCGCCCAGGCAGTGTTTGAGTCATGTCGCCGTCCACGCCGTGCCGACTGCGCACAACACAAGAAGCAAGAAACAGCTTCGTGTTTCTCTGGTTGCATTCACATCTGGCTTGTTTTGCTAAGTGTAAGGCAAGGCAAGGCAGGGCAGCTGTATTTGTATAGCGCATTTCAGCAACAGGGCAATTCAAAGTGCTTTAAACCAACAAAAAAAAAAGTTAAAAATAAAAAGCAGATAAAACACAAGAACAAACAGTTAAAAATAAAATAAGAGTAAAAGTTACAGTGCAGTATGAGAAATTAAACATTAAAGAAATAAATATCATCATTTAAAGAAAGGCAACATCAAAAAGAAAGGTCTTCAAGTGTGAGGGCTTATAGTCTAAGGTATACTTGGACATGGCCACTATAGCATAAGTAGCCTAGTTGATATTGAATCGCGTGCTTGTGAATTGGGAATCAAATTGATTTGGGATATCATTGTCGATGACCAGCCCTATCTGGTCCTGTTCAACGTCTTGCTTTCAGGCCGTTAGAGAGATAGCAGAGAGGCTGAAGGGGATCTGGCACTGCTGCTGGTGTGTATTGTTGAGAAAACAGTGACACATACCCACACATGCAGACAGTACAGTAGAACGGGGAGGAGGCAGAACAACACGAGCATGACCTATATATGCCAGGGACACAATGCACAGCTTATCAACCCTCTGAACACACAATAGCAGCTGCAGGAGCACGAAGGAGCTGATCCGCCAGGGACGGCCGCTCTCTGAGATCAACGTCCCACACAGTCACAGTCTTCAGCACGCTCGCTGAAACCAGAGATGCAAAGGAACCGAGACCATGTACTTTGTTCAAAACCCCTTTAGAGGAGACCATGTACTCTGTTCAAAACCCCTTTAGAGGAGACCATGTACTCTGTTCAAAACCCCTTTAGAGGAGACCACGTACTCTGTTCAAAACCCCTTTAGAGGAGACTATGTACTCTGTTCAAAACCCCTTTAGAGGAGACCATGTACTCTGTTCAAAACCCCTTTAGAGGAGACCATATACTCTGTTCAAAACCCCTTTAGAGGAGACCATGTACTCTGTTCAAAACCCCTTTAGAGGAGACCACGTACTCTGTTCAAAACCCCTTTAGAGGAAACCATGTAGCCTACTCTGTTCAAAACCCCTTTAGAGGAGACCATGTACTCTGTTCAAAACCCCTTTAGAGGATGTGGTTTGTTACTCAAATGTTGCATGTATCGTTTAGAGTTTGTAGCTTTACTAATTGCACTCGTTGTCCTTGTTGGTTGGGTCGGTTATGGTTTAGGCACAAGGAGAGGGATTGGTTATGGTTTGGCAAAAAATATCAGGATAAGCCAATCAGAGGTAGTGCTTAGCAATCTCTTTCTATTTGGGAGAGGGCCACGGAGGAGCATTACCATGCACACAATCTGGATTCTCGCGGGGTCACATGTCACTACAAAATCCATCTTGTCAAGCTTCTTGATTGTGTTTGTGTCCGGAGAGGTGTGTGTGTGTGTGTGTGTGTGTGTGTGTGTGTGTGTGTGTGTGTGTGTGTGTGTGTGTGTGTGTGTGTGTGTGTGTGTGTGTGTGTGTGTGAGTGACGGCTGCTGCTCTTTGTTCAAAACAACAATGGCAGATGTGACGGACAGATGGTTCATCCAATCACCTTCCAGGTACTTTCTTAGCGTGCCTGTCCGTTCACGAAGAGTTTCCAATGGCGGTTTCTCAGATAGTTCTGTGGAACAAACCGTCTGCAGCGTCAGGTTAGAAGAAACGGCGTCTCATTTCTCGTTTGTCGCCGTGACGACGGTCTGTTGGACAAATGGCCTCCCAGTCGAATGGCTACATTTTTGGTAATATTTGGGGACCGGATTAACCCTTGTATTGTTCCCCCGGGTCAAAAATGGACATTTTGACCAAACGTTTGACATTTTTGTCTCTTTTTCAGACATTTTCATTAGTTTTCACTAACACCACATTGCTACCACTAGTTTTACACTACTTTTTGGAAACCATGGTCAATAATCCTCATTTATATAGAATTGTACCAAAGATTTTAGTTAAAAAAGGCAGTAATTATTTTGACTACTAGTTAAGAGTAACGTACAGATGAGTTTCATCAGGAATGAAATTGATCAATTGTGATTGCAAAGAGTGTGTTTAAAAAAAAAAAATGGTAATTTGGTTAAAAAGATACCCAAATTTCAGTTATAGTTATTTTTTAAAGGGGTCAAATTTGACCTGAGGACAACAAGAGGGTTAATGAGCCTTCTGGACAATGGCATGGCACCTACAAGCTGAAATAGTACAGAGAGCTGTTGTCTCAGTGTGCCATAAAGAAACATTCTTGGTTAAAAGTTAACCAGGTTAACCAGGTTGATCCATCTCTCACTTGGGTTAACCCGGACTGAAGTGGCTCAAATGAAAGTGCACACACATGTAGACTCAGAGACACACCGAGCTGGTTTCCATAAACATGTCTCCCCAAGGAGACAATAAAAAAGACTCAAACAGAGTTGGCTGTGGCGTTTAAAAGCATTTACAGCGTCAGCTCATTTTTATTTTTTTTAATTCCAGCAGTGATTGTAGCAGCTCGGTAATCAGCAGTTAGTTTTGCTCCAGCAGAGACAGCTCTGTCCGTGCTTTAAGTAGATAATTGGAGAGCAGACGGAGACACCAACAGAGTCAGCAGGAGGTGGAGGAAGAGAAGGGGGGGTGGGGGGGGGGGTGGGGGGGTGAAATGCAGTCACCATCTTATCCTGGCTTGAAATCTTAAGCGCTAGAATTACGCTAACACGTAATGTTTGGGATGTCTTTTGATTAAAATCATGTACTCACCCTGGAAATCCAGAACAAATCCAAAAGATTAATGGTCTGGCATCGAGTAATGGAAGTCGCCCATCGCCAGTGGGACCAGTCGGACCAGTGGTGAAAGTGGGACCAGTGGTGCCAGTGGGACCAGTAGTGAAAGTGGGACCAGTGGTGAAACTGGGACCAGTGGGGCCAGTGGGACCAGTGGTGAAAGTGGGACCAGTGGTGCCAGTGGTGCCAGTGGGACCAGTGGTGAAAGTGGGACCAGTGGGGCCAGTGGGACCAGTGGTGCCAGTGGGACCAGTGGTGAAAGTGGGACCAGTGGTGCCAGTGGGACCAGTCGGACCAGTGGTGAAACTGGGACCAGTGGTGCCAGTGGGACCAGCGGTGCCAGTGGGACCAGTGGGGACAGTGGTGAAACTGGGACCAGTGGGACCAGTGGTGCCAGTGGTGCCAGTGGTGCCAGTGGGACCAGTGGTGCCAGTGGTGCCAGTGGGACCAGTGGTGAACGTGGGACCAGTGGTGCCAGTGGGACCAGTGGTACCAGTGGGGCCAGTGGTGAAAGTGGGACCAGTGGGGCCAGTGGGACCAGTGGTGCCAGTGGTGCCAGTGGGACCAGTGGGGCCAGTGGGGCCAGTGGGACCAGTGGTGCCAGTGGGACCAGTGGTGCCAGTGGGGCCAGTGGTGCCAGTGGGGCCAGTGGGACCAGTGGTGCCAGTGGTGCCAGTGGGACCATTGGGGCCAGTGGTGCCAGTGGGACCAGTGGGAGCAGTGGTGCCAGTGGGACCAGTGGGACCAGTGGTGCCAGTGGGACCAGTGGTGCCAGTGGTTCCAGATCAGATTCATCTTGAAGGTAATGAGGAACAACGTGTAGTGTTGTGTCCTCTGGGCGACTCGTTTCTCTCTTCTCACACGTATCTGTAGGGTTAGGGTTACACATTCACAGCCCCTGTGTGCAGTTGACAAAAGCCAGGCCTGGTTTCTGTAGACAGCGGTGGAAAACCAACGTAAACAAGGACGAGCTTCTCTGGAGGCGGTGTGTATTTGGAGGCTGTTGGTTTTCTTTACAGACCCCTCATGGAGTAACACATGTGGCCTTTGTAGCTTTTTTCCATCATGTTTCAAACTGACAAACGTGTCCGATGAAGAGAAGCACCATTAAAGCTCTATAATAAAGTAGATTTAGACAAGGTTAGGTTAAAGATTCTCGATAACTAAAGATGAATGATATGAAACGGTCATCACTTCCTGCCCCTAAGTGGGCGTGGCATCGTTTGAAAGTGCCGTGAACATTGTTGTGTGGATCGACGAAAAGACGTATTTGTATTATGTATTAATAATTTATTTTACTAAAAGGTATTTGCATATCTAAAAGACATACATACATACATATATATATATACACACACAGTTATATACACTATATATATATATATATACACACATACATACAGCTGGACATTGTGAGCCTATCAGGACAAGACAGCGAGCAAATAAATTAAAATGTGTTTCCAAAAGAAAGCTTTAAAATCTAAATTGATTAACAGTTATGAAGTCATTTGAATAAAATGTATATTGTTAAATGTATCAGTACTCAAGTGTGTGATTTCATATAATTTTGCTGGGTATCTGGGTGATTCCACGGGGAAAACGAAGCCTTGGTGAAGCCTATCCCTTTCTTTGGTTAGCTACAGTGGCAAATAGTGATAAATTATTGTTTCTCTGATGTATATTAACCGAAATAAAAACTCTATCATCATCATCATCATCATCATCAACCCCTGAATTTCCTTGTCGCCGTGAACACACACACACACACGCACAAACACGCATACACACACACACACGCATACACACACACACAGACAAACACACACACACACACACGCACAAACACGCATACACACACACACACACGCATACACACACACACACACACACACACAAACACACACACACACGCATACACAAACACACACACACACACACACCCTGTTTCTTAACTCACTGGGATGGGTCTTGCTGCGCTGTTGCCATAGCAACGTGCAGTGCTGAGATGGCAGGGCTTGCTCTGTTTCTTCTTCTTCTTCTTCTTCTCCTCCTCCTTTTCTGTGGGGAAGCCTTTCAGTCATTCTGAGCCTGCATGCTGTCGTTAAAATAGTTTTTACACATAGCGAGAGGCTTTTGTTTCTGTGATTAATGGGAGACGAAGGAAGAAAGACTAAATTCAGATTTTTTTTCCTTCTCCGATCTCTGCTGTTGTGCTTGTTAAATATTGGATCATTTTCACGTATTTGGGCCTGTTGTGTAACTAAATGAGTGATGTTCAACAACTCGTCTGGAAGCCAATCCCTTTTTTTCTTAATCATTGTTTTTAGGTGTTTTTATTTATCTTAATGTGAAAAGTTACTGCAGCTGTAACATAAATGTAATGGATGAATAATATAAAGCTTTGGTTGCAGACACGGGTCCATATTACACAGCATGCAGTTTAAAAAGTATAAAGAGGAGATTCAAACATACATAATAAATCCTTATTTACAAATAGGATGTAACAGCTTTGCAGAGGCTTCAGAGTTATTTTTGGAATTTATGGTCAATAAACCTCATTTATAGGAATTTATACTTAATGTTTGAGTTAGAAAAGCAGAAATTAGCAGAATTATTGAGACTAAAATTAAAGGAATGGATGTTGATGATAATCACAGACTGGAATATGTCGACTTTTACTCAGTACTATTTCAAAATCACTTCAATTATTTCTTCAAATGCTATCACATTGAATAAGACACCCAAAAATTAATGAAAGTAGAGATTTGTACTTCCCAAAGAGCGTTGTGTGGAATTTGACAATCTACCCCCTGAAGTCTGAGCACTTTCACAGTCAAAACATAACAATGCAAATGAGTAGTGAGTAAGAGTTAAAGGTTCATTTTGTTTACCTTCACAGAAGTGCTGATTTTACCACTGACAGACTCAGATTAATATTCTAAGTGTCTGACAACATCATGGAAAGGATTTCCAAGGAGGTCGGCCTTTCTGTTAAAGAATAAGATCCTTTATTTAAACTTTTAAACATTAGTAAAATTGTGTTTTCTGAACCCACCAGACTCCATGTAAATAAACAGTAAATTTAGCATCATAAAAAAATAAACTTCATTCAAAGTCGTTGTAAGTCTTCTTTTCACTTTTCCAACAATCAAAACTTTGGTTGAAATTAACACACAGTTTACTGATTTACATGTGAAGATACGTTGGCTTTACACACGTTTTTTTAAATGGAGTCTGGTGGGTTTAGCTCTAGTAACCTCAGAGCTGATTCTGGTTAAACAGAAAGGTCTCAAAGCTGTTTTAAAGGTCTCTCTCTGTAGAAATCCTTCCATAATGTTGTCAGACACTAAAAATATTAATCTGTCTGTCAGTGGCCAAACGAGCCCTTTAGTGAAGGTAAATACAAGCTGCACCAGTCCTATTAACTTAGATTGTAGCTCGTTTCTGCAGCGATCTCTCTCAATACTGGACCAATGTCAAAGGTTGTTGTTCCCATCCGTCACTTAGACACAAAAACAAAGGAAAATAGGCTCCATGTTGAAAACAAACAGTAAGTTACTCATGATTTTTGTTATGATTTGACACTTCTTTGACTACATGTAAATAAAGACCCAAATCATGGATTTTTTTAATCTTTTAATATTCCAAAAATACTTCAGTCTTAGTACATAAAGCACCTGGATCTGCTCTTCTATTATTACAGTGTTCTTCTCTACTGGTTGTTAGGAAATAAAAAGTGCAAAGTAGTGGACAGTCTGTCCAGTCAGTCCAGCACACGGAGGAGGAAAGGCTACGTCAGCGCTCCCACGGAAACCAACCGGCAGCGGGACGTCCCGACTGAAACTACACGGATCTGTCTGGTGAGCCAGGGGGGGCGCCAGGGACCCGAGGCCACGTGCAAAATCAAAACATGTGAAATCCGTGGGTGGATATGAAAACTACTACGCTGTAAAGAGTCCTCGGTGAGCTTCTTCAGAGTCCAAACTGTGTCCTGTGTCCTGTGTCCTGGAGAAAGCAGCAGATAAACAGGCCCGCCTGCTTCTATTTGCTCTTTCTCTCCATGCTGCACGTCTCAAACGCCGTTTCAAGTTTCTTCATTTGTCTTCTTTTTGGTTACACACGTGTTTGCAAGGAGCGTCATCCAGCAGAGCTTCACAGCGTCAACCTACGGGAGACCACTAGTGCCACATGTGGAAAAATTGAGTTTTCGGAGTTTAAAGTCATGACTTGTTAAAACTTGGTCTTTTTCTGAAATTTTTGCTGCTTTTTCAGGTTTTTTTTGTGCTTTTTTCAACATTTCTTTAGCTTTTTTCAGACATATTTTTCATATTTATTTTTGACACTTATTTTTTAAAGTTGTGTTGCCTTTTTTGAGTTCTTGTTGTTGTTGTTTTTTTAAAGTTTTTGTCGCTTTTTCAGGTTTGAATTTTCACCATTTGTTTTTCAATTGTTTTGATGCTTTTTCTCAGAATGTACATTTCCCAGAACCTCCTGAGATAGTTAGAGAGCCCCCCATGTTGAACCAAAAGTTATGCCCTTGCTTTAAACATAAATCTGAGTTTAGCTTCAAGTAAAGATTCTTAGAATAAAATCAGAAGTTTAGTCCGATGAATTGATTAGTTGTCAACTGTTAAATTAATCTCCAACGATTTTGACAATCAATTAATCGGTTTGAGTCCGTTTTTTAATGAAAGACAAGTCAGAATTCACTGATGTCAGCTTGTTAAATGTGAATATATTCTAGTTTATTCCCTCTTCAGTGACAGTAAACTGAACATCTTTGACTTGTTGACTAAATGAAACATTTGAGGACGTCATCTTGGGCTTTGGAAAACACTGATAGACTTTTTTTTCACTATTTTCTGATCAACTTAATAGTCAGAATTCTGACTTGAACCCTCAGACCTCAAATACATTTTCACATGTGACCCTGATCATCTCCCGTATCGAACAGCTTTAATCCAAACCATGAATCATTTGTCTTTTCTTCTTTAAATCACTGCTAAGTAGACCTGTGCAGGGCCACACTGGCAGAACCCGGAGAATTCCTTAAAAAAAACACTGTCCACAGCAGCCGTTACCGCTTCTTCTTCTGTTTCAGGGACTTTCTCCTCTTCAGGATCATCTCGTACAGTTTGTCCATGCCCTCTTGAAGCCCCTCGCCTATGATGGCGCACGCCGGCTGGATGTGGTAGGCAGTGGCGGGGGCCAGCTCATGCAGGGCCAGCTGCTTCTCAATGTCCGCCACCGCGAGCGACTTGGGAAGATCCTGCTTGTTGGCGATGACCAGCAGCGGCGTGCCCTGGTTCTCCGCAAACTTGGTGACTTTGTGCAGCTCCGTTTTGGCCTCCTCCAGCCTGTCGACGTCCACGGAGTCCACCACGTAAATGATGCCATCGGTGCAGCGGCTGTAGGACTTCCACAGGGGCCGCAGTTTCTCCTGGCCCCCGACGTCCCAGAAGTGACAGCTGATGCCCTTCGCCGTGCCGTTGCTCAGCTTGATCTTCTCCGTGTTGAACCCGATCGTGGGAACCGTGTTCACAAACTCGTTGAATTTGAGTCTGTACAAGACCGTGGTCTTCCCCGCAGAGTCCAGGCCCAGCATGACGATGTGAAGAGACTGGAAGGCAGAGACGTTGGAAAAGCTGTTGCCCATGTTGGCGTTTTTTCCCCCCACAGCAGCAGCTGGGAGTGTTTTTTTTAATCCAGGAGTGTGGGAAAAAAAGCAACTCTGGCGCTCAGGACCCACTCATTTGTTCTCTGTGTGGAGGCTGGGGTGCTGCTAGAGGTTGGGGGGGGGGGGGCGCAGGCCCCGGTGATCTCTGGGAGACTGATCGGCTCTGCTGTGACCCTCAGCAGCAGCAGCAGCAGCAGGGGACGCGGTGCGCCACGGCAGGACGCAGCGCGCCGTTCATTAGTATTCCAAGCACGCGCTCGCATCCATTTGGCCACGAAGAAGCTCCACAGTTACAGTTCTCCTGCAGGACAACGCTGGGAATGACACAAACCCACCCCCCTCCCCTGCCCTCCAGCCTGAAGGACTCCCTTCTGAGTCCTCTGCAGGGTGTCAAACACTTCCTCTGGAAGCTGCGCACAAAATATGTCCCTCTCTGGCGTTTTACTGCGCCCCGCCCCGCTCCTCTCCGCTGCTCGACCCGGTGGGGAAATCAATCTGGGAATAACATCCACGGATCCGTTCACCGGTTGGTGTCGTCGGGCTGCAGCTCTCCTGTCAGTCGCTCTCTCGGTCTCTCTCTCTCTCTCTGCCTGTTGTGAGGCTGACAAAACAAGACCGCAAAGCGAGAGGCGGCCCCGCTACGCTCCACCCCGCAGGGACTTGTGCCAATGAGCGCAGCAGCGCCGCGCGCACCCTGCTGCTGTGGTGATCCCGTTCCTCTGGATCATAGGCGTAGGGGTGGGGGGATGCAACAAGGGACATGCTGCCCTCCCCCACCCCACTCCACCCAACCACCCAACATTTAGAAGAGGTAGGTTTACATAATATGAAAAACAACCCCAAAAGAAAGAAAGAAAGAAAGAAAATAACCGTTTAGGGTGCTCACAACACGCAGCCTAAATATCCTTCTTACCTGTAAATACATGTGTCCAACCGATTTTAGACACCCCTATAGTGGACCAAACCATCTCAACCTTGCAGAGCACTTTTTAAAATAAAATAATAAAAGACATTTGCATCATACGTTGATGCAGAAAAGGCTCACATTGTGGAAAACATTCACCGGAATGCTTTAAATGTTCTGGGGTAACACCCCCGAGTTAGAATGTGTCTCCCACCCCCAATATTGAGAAGAGGTTTCTCCCCGTTAAAAAATATGAAAGACAACCCACTATCCAAAAGAGGTTAAACCGGGGCTAAAAAACCCCGTACGGAAAACTAGAAGCATGACTTTAGCTTCAGGAGCAAGATCAATAAAGATAGATGTATGTAGACATCAACTCTGGAGCTTCTCTCTCCACAAGGTCTCATTCTTTAACAGATTTATATTAAAAGAAAATCCCGAAACATGTGATGATGTTTTAAATAGACAGAAAGTTAAGAGCGATACAGGAGAACAAGTATTTCCTCATCGCATATAAAGACAGTTGCAACATAAGTTGTTGCATAAAAATTCACAAGAATGCCAGAAGTTAAGTGTTTGATGCTAGAGATTTTTTTTCTTGGGTGGGGGGGGGGGGGGGGGGG
>NC_048417.1:3219173-3221583 GCF_013103735.1 Etheostoma cragini
GGGTCCCCTGCTGTGGATAATCAACCTGCAGCATGCTACGTTGGAGATCTTTGTCTTTAAAATCAAATAGTCAGAAAAAAAAAAAATATATAGATAGAGATCCTATATTTTAATGGGATTTCTATCTATCTATCTGAGAAATTCAAGTGTTGCAGCATCAAAATATAACACACAGCACAAATACAGAATTTACATGAAATAATACTACACTATGAGAACAAATAATTTAAAGTAGTTAAAGTAGTTAAAGTAGTTAGCCGTTGAAGCTTCAGGATCCTTTCAGCCTGTCATGGTCTGAGTCGTGGAGGTTTCATTAGGTCAGAAGGTCCCAAAATAAAACAAAGACGATGAATGAAGGTGTGATGCAACATGGAGGAGCTCCATCCTGTGTGTTCGTGGTGAAGGTGGAGGGTAAAGCACAGGCAGCGGCGCCACCTTCTGGTACACAGCAGACAGGAAAACAAACCGTGGACACACAACCAGGAATTCAGAAGAAAAAAAAACTTGTTTTAAATGAGTGTTGGGATGCAATTTGGAAACAACCTTTAACAAAACAGTTGCTCAGAGTGAGAACGGGTTGGGAACCAAAAACTGATCCTCTCATTTTCTTCATCTTCTTTTCTTTACAAATTGTAAAACTAAAGAGGAAAAAGAAATATGCTTCTAGCATGCAGGCGTTAGTTGGGGGACGCTGCACGTTGTGTAACTGCTGCTAGTTTCAGTGGTTTACTAAATTGTGTAGAAGTATGAAAAGTTAAGAACTTTGTTAGCTGGTAAATTAAAATTTGAAATTGTATTGTCCCGAGCTGAAGCGTCACTTCCTGTCCACTTATTGAACATAACTGCTGTTAGATATTACTTTGTCTAATTTTGACAATGATTTTTATTATTTTTAACTAGGAGGGAATGATAATAAAACAATGAGCGGTGCACTACAGCATGCTAGTCTGACACAGATTTGACCAGTTGCATCCAACAGTGGTGTGTACGTACAGTAAAAACCTGTAATCTCCCGTTTTAATGGGATCAATAAATATCTATCTATCTATCTCTCTATCTAAGTGACAATTTCATCGCTGTACTTGAGTATTTTTTTATGTACAGTAATAAATGCAGTAATAAATGCAGTAATAAAAGTTGTAATATTTCAAGAAAAACACGTAATGTCTTAAGAAGGAAGTCATGAAAAAAGGTTTAAAAACGTCGTAATAATTCAGGAAAAAAGTTGCGAAAAACAACAATTATGAGAAAAACATGATGGAAAAAAGTCATGAAAATCTTGGGTTACACTTTGCTTGGATGTATCTACATAAGAGTGACGTGACACGGTCGTGAACCTCTCATGAACATTATAAACGAGTCTATTGTTTACGCTTTAACGCGGCTTTGAGTCAGGATCATTTGGTTTTTGTCATGACAAGTTAGGTTAGGGTTCAGGTGTCATGACAGGGTCATGAAGAAAAAGTAGTAATATTTCAGGAGAAAAATCAAATAGTTAAACTACATTTTACATGCAGAAAACTACATACAGAATTCAGGAAGGTTTTGAATGGAGGATGTTTTTAATGTAGTGGATATTTCCACAGTGTGTATAAGTACTTTCACGGCTGTAAAGAGTCTGAGAAATTGTAAATGATGGAAATAAAATCTAACTTTTTGTGACATAATATATGAATGTATATGAAGATTTTTTCCATCTTCTCTTGGTTTCTTTATGCACATTAATACACATTTTTACCTGGTGTGCCCAAACTTTCAAATCCCACTGTACATACAGAATTTTAATTCAGGAAGGCTATGAATGGAGGATGTTTTTAATGTAGTGGATATTTCCACAGTGTGTACAAGTACTTTCAAGGCTGTAAAGAGTCTGGGTTTTGTAAAACGTGTGTGATAAAATGAGAAACTGAGTGTGGAGCAGATACATTCAGTGTGGCCTACTTGATGAAGTCAGTGACTTCAAGGGTTCATGGTTTCAAGAATCCCGGTCTGTGTTCAAGCCTTCAGAAAACACTGACTCATATCTACAGGTCACATGATGCAGTGGAAGGAGCTGACATCCTGTTTCACTTTCCTCCACTAGATGGCAAACTGTGCTTTCCTCCCACATTCAGCTCTCAGGGGTCGTCACTTCATCACAACAGCGTGCGCCGAGCTGGGATGTGAAGAGTGAGAATGAGACATGACATTAAATTGGATTTTTTTCTTCTTTTTATATTCAAAATTCTGCATGTTTGCTCCTCAATGTGAACCAAAACAAAGCCAGAGCAGGGAGTTCAGTGTTGGGAGGAAGGTGTAAAACATAAAATAATGAAGGCAGCGGTCTGAACATGCTCATAACACACACACACACACACACACACACACACACACACACACCAAGAAGAAGTGGTTACAAACTGCCAGTGAA
>NC_048417.1:3221683-3225677 GCF_013103735.1 Etheostoma cragini
CACACACACACACAAACACACACAGTAAAGTGGGCCCTCCTGACTGCATCCATTCCCTGGAGCCTGATATCTTTGGGGATGTCATTACCAGAGGTGTACTGGAGGGTAACCATAAATAAACTCCTTTTACCCTCATCTGAAAGCTGAAATAGCATTCAAGATTTCTCTTTTCATACGTTGTCATCGTCAGAGGAGCACAGAAGAGCCGTTAACCCTCCGCCCACACCGGGGAGGTGGAGGTGAAACCCGCCATGGGCCGAACAGACTGATCACCTCTATAAATATTACTCTTCTCAAGAAAGATACTTTGGAGGTAAATGCACATATGTGTGAAACACTGTCTCTACAGCCCCGGCTTACTGGTTCCACTTCTTTAGTATTATTCATCATTTTCATATCTCTCTTATTTGTTATTCATTCATCGTTCTCATTTTCTATTTCAAAACTGTCCATAGTGTTCACACTGTTCATATTGTGATATAATAACATAATACTATTTATCCCAGTATCCTTGCACTATGCTCCATATTTAAATAATTTGTATTGAACTCTTTGTTCACTCATGCCTCTATATTGTTCTGTTTGGAGTATGTATATAATGTGTATATATTAGTGTGCATATATTAGTGTGTATATTTTGTTTTGGTTGTTTTGTATGTGTAAGCACAGTGTGACTAACGATGATCCAAAGAAAAATTCCTCGTATGTGTCCTCGTACCTGGCGAATAAAGCCGATTCTGATTCTGGTCCGGTCTTGTTTATGTTCTGTTTCCTGTTTTATTTTGAAGTCTGGGTCTCTGTCTCGTTGTGTATTTAGTTCTACTTCCCGTGTCTTCCCTCTCCCGTGATTACCTGATGTTTTCCACCTGTTTCCCGGCCCTCTCGTCTCCTGTCTCTAGTTACCTCGTTACCCTCTGGATTTAGTCTTTGTGCTTCCCTTTGTCCTGAGTCAGATCTTTGTAGTATTTTGGTTGGCGTGTGGGTTTCTTTCTGGTTTAGTTTTTGATGGCCCCTCTCAGGACTTCCTTTGTTTGTTTGTACTTTGCTTTTTTAAATTTATTTTATTAAACTTTGGGTCCACCATTCCATGCAGCTCATGACCCAAAAAGTGTAAATCATACAAATTACAGGGCTTAAATATCCGTAGCTATGGTTTGGGAGAACAGGCTGAAATGTCGGTCTAATTTTAAGGACAAAGAGAATTCAGGGTTCACGTTGGAGCCGTCTACGCAGTTTTATAAAAAAAAGACTTCAAAGTCTGTTGTGCAGGATATCGCAATGCTCATCTCACATCCAGACATTCATAATGACTGATGTGTTTTCTGATGTTTTTTCTCTCCAATTTTGACAGACAGGCCATAGAAAATTGGACTGCAGCAGCCATGAAAGTTGAGTGATGCAACTGGGGTCTTTGTCTGTGAAATCCTGTTTAATGGCTGCCGGGCCCGTGGCTCTCAAGGCTGAGCTCACACTTCAAATAGCTAGTCAGATTTCATTCGAAACTCTGCTAATGAAAGAGGGAAAAAAGGAAAATCTTGTCCCTAACCTCTGACCATTTTCCATAGACCATAGACAGTTAAAGAACGGGACCAACAGATCCCGTGGTTCTGGACGGAGACCAGTGAATACTATTAGAAGCTCTTTCCTGGTGATGGCTGAGCGTTACTGCGCAGTCTCCAACTGAGCTGAAAGACGTAGATGTGACGTGAGCAACATGTCTGAAAGTTGTAAGTCTTCTGGTAGCTGTGCAAGAGAAATCTCAATCATTCCCAATCAGCAGAGACTGAGAGCCTAAATATATGTTAGGAGTTAACATAGACACAGGCTAATTACTGCTAACTAACATGCTAGTTAACAATAGTAATTATACCTAAACAGCTGATGGAAGTCCAAACTGTCTGCGAGCTTCTCCTGACTATACGGTAATTCCTCTACGGTTGGACAGTAAGTCGTGTGGTTATGACACAATCGGGAGCCTATTTTTACAAAAACATCTGCTACGGAGCCGTAACGTGAGATACAAGGTAACGGAACCAAGTTGTTGTTTTGAGTTTTTACACAATAAGTCTTCTGACCTTTTTGAACCCCCCCAACAAATAACCCATTTTACAAAGAAAGCGTAAAACTAAGCATTTTCAAAAATTAAAAGTCAAAATGAAAGAGAGAAAATAGTTGTTTAAAGAAATGCAAACAGCCCAGAGTTGTTTTTCTTCTATACCCCAGAATGCATCAGTGGTGTAGCCAGACCGTATCCAATCTGATAGGGACTGAGCTTGGTCGTAATGGCTCCTTCAGTCTGCTTTTGGAAGATAATTAAAGCACCATTCTCAGTTGTGTGTGTGTGTGTGTGTGTGTGTGTGTGTGTGTGTGTGTGTGTGTGTGTGTGTGTGTGTGTGTGTGTGTGTGTGTGTGTGTGTGTGTGTGTGTGTGTGTGTGTGTGTGTGTGTGTGTGTGTGTGTGTGTTGAGGTATAATCGAAGCTGACAGGACTGTTTCACCTCCCTGTAGAAAGCATCTGGCCTCTAGAAGCCCTTCAGACAGACAGACAGAGAGAGAAAAATCAAAGAGAGAGAAAAGACGAGCAGAATTCTGCTTCCACGCCTCACATCGCAGCCTGAGTGCCTCTGATGGAAGTGGATTGTTACTTTCATGTTTCCATGTGTGCAAACCTGACCAGGGACCTGGCGTACCGTCTGCAATGTATCACACCGGGATCAGCGATACATCAAGACTCCTGGGAGTCGTTTAGTACTTTCTTAGATTTAATTGAATACAGTAATTTTTTGCCCTCTAGAAGAAAAAGGATCTACTATTTCATAACAACCACAAGTGTCAGTGCCAGTGTGGCGGCACCTGGAGCTCATCTCCTGGTTCCTGGGAGCCGACACCACGCTGCTGAAGGCCGATAAACAGAACCAAGCCTGAGCGGGGCAGACTGTCAGACCCTGCTGCAGGAAAATTAGGTTTTCTATAAAAGGAAGTCTGGCAGCTGCTAGTCTGGACCAACAGAACTGAGTTTATGGGATAATAGTCATCTGGCACCGGACGTCCCTCTCCTTCCGCTGTGTGTGTGTGTGTGTTGCCATTCTCAAAATCTTTTGAGAAAACTTTGAGCTGGTGAGCTACAAGCTGAAAATGGTACTTTTTAAAGAACATGTGGATTGTGCAACAAGGCCGGCCTGCTCGGTTCTTTCAGAGAATAGTTATAAAGATTTACAAAGAATAGATTCAGGGCGTCTCCTCTTAAACTGGGACATTTTGGGACAGATTGGTGTGGATGAAGGACACACGGAGATACAGGGGTGGGATTCACCAGACCCCCTGATACGCCATCATCACGATGCTTACGCCACGATAACATATTATTGCGGTTTTAAACATATTGCTGTATTCTGCGATGTATTGCAATGTAGAAACTTTCCAACTCCCAATTTCAAATGACATCCCCAATAGGAAACTTTGTCAACATCTGCTTCATCTCAAAAGAAACATTTCTGTTTATTCATATAATTTCAGTTTCATTCCCGCAAAATGAGATTGTCAAGCAGACACACTGACCAACACATATATAATAAAAGATGGGTACTTGGCGCCTGTGTATCGATACAGTATTGCCACTGAAAACATCCCGATACTATGATGTATTGATTGCTTTTTCACCTCCCCTACTAGCTAATAGTTACTGTATTGTGTCAACTGTTGCCTTCATTTAATATTGTATGTGGCTCTAGCCAGACTCGCTGTCACCGTGGGTTGCCTCTAAGTCAGATAATATCCACGCAGCAGTATTTATTTTGAGCGTTCACACACTTTTAACGTAACTTTCCAACCAAAAACAGTGCGTCTCTGTCTGCCCGCATCAGGCACGCAGCCAGTCGCTCCAAACCTTTTACCAAAGAGCAAACAAAACCTTATCGCCCAACCCTGTGTCCTGTCTCTGTGGCGTGTGGCAGTCATCTGAAGGTCTGGCACGCAACTGCATATAAATGGGGGGG
>NC_048417.1:3225690-3242291 GCF_013103735.1 Etheostoma cragini
AATTAGTGCAACAACAATCAGCTGAGACACTTAACACACCTGGCAAGGCTCTCCTGGTCTATTGCCACACCTGAACAATCTGGGAAATGAGACCTCGTCAATGTAGACCACAATTTGACCAAAACCATGTTTGTCAAATCATTAAAAAAAACAATGTAAATAAATGAACATGGTTTATACAGAACCGTTAAAAACAATAAGAGTTTCATTATAATTAACAAACTAAGAGGAACAAGTAAGATAAGAGACTGTCCATCCCCCAGAAGAAAAAGCTCCCATTGGTTGTTTGTTCCTGCATCATTCTGACCTATATTTAATTTTCTAATGGCAGCGCCCCCTAGTGGCCGTAGTAGTTCTGACGGGAGCAAAGCAGGAAGTAAGTTGAGGAAGTATAAGAGCGCCTGTCACTCCTCAGTGTACTCTAAGTCTAGAGCAGATTTGAGTCGCGCAAGCGTTGCTGCGACAAGTGAAGGTGTGAGTTTTGCAACAAGTAGCATATGAGATGTTAACGAGAGACTTCTGTAATGTCAATACAGTAAAAAAACTGAACCTACTTAACCAAGTTAGCATCAAACACATGGGACACCATGGGAGCTACGCTCAGAGAGGAGACCCCTACGACCACTAGATGGCACCGCCACTAGAAACATAAATAAAGGTCAGAATGAGGATGTTTTTTAAGGGGAGGACAGTCTCAGGAGGACATGAAGCGACAAGAGGCCGTTAAAACGAGGAAGCTGTTTTGTTTTGGTTGTTTCCCTCAGCTCTCACATTCTTCGTCTCCATGAAGAGCGACCTGAAGGACTCTAAGTATATTCTCACAGCCATTTGTCTTGATGTCTTTCAATCATTACCTTTCTTTCTCCCTCTCACACACAAAAGGTTGCTATGGAGATTTGGATGCTGCGCTCTGGGGGTTGCCATGGCACCAGTGTTTTTTAACTCGGAGCAGAGTGTTTTTATTGTCCCCGGTGCTCATTCTGCGTCCTGCAGAAGCTCAAATGATGATGTCGCCGCGACAGAACGAGATGATCTAGGATCTGATGATTGAAAAACAGACCCGAAGAGGCCGCGTCAAGCTCAAGAGAGACAGCGACGTGCTGAGTTACAGCCTCGCTCCAGTTGCAAATAGAAAGCAAAAATACTACTTAATATTACTAGGTTGTGCTGTTTTTTACCGTAAATGTTTCCAAGCGGTCTCCATCTCCAAGTGGTCCATGCATTAAAAATGTAAAACCTCCCTCTGTGTGTTCGGGTGTGCATTAAAAGAGAGTCAGGGGAGCCTGCAGAGGAGACACATCAACAGATTAATCGTCTGACTCCAGTGAAATTTCACATCCAGTGATACATTCCTCCATATTTTTAGATAGCAGCATGAGGAGTGTCTCTCCGTGATATTTTATTCTGTTTGTTACTCAGTTGAGCGCAGAGTGAGCCTCGCTGTTGTTCATTCTGGAGGATAAGATCCTAAAAATACACTTAAATCAGTTCCTGCATAGAGCAAACTACAGAGAGTATGGGATTTCTAAAGTCTAACGAAATAAGATTGTGGGGGAGAGAAAGTTGGATATAAGAAAAGGAAGAATCCAGATTGCTGATGAAATGTTGAGTTCTGTTGGTGATAAAAGGCAGTTTTCTTAAGCTGGTCTCCAGTGTAACGCTGATGAAATATTCCTGTCTCTGGCAAACCTGTCCTCCTCAAAAACCAACGAGGTTTCCTAGGAGACAAACGGCTAACGTCACCCGCCAGTCTGTTTTCGACAAGAGAGAAATAGGGCGGGAAAAGAACAAAAAAAGAATAGAATATCTTTATTTTCATTATAAGTACAACAATATTATCTGCAAAATTCGGCAAGAAATGTTAACAGTGTGCCTACGACTTGGTGCACAATAACAATAAAACTTAATAAAAAAATACTAAAAGTGTTAAATGTCTTATCCCTTCAGAGATAAAACTTTTTAAAACATATTTAAGACCTTCTGTTTCCCAGAAACAGATGTGAAGTAGCTAGTGCTAAATCAACCAGACTCCATTCAAAAAACAGTACTTTTACTTACTATTTTCCACATGTAAATCGGTAAAATTTGAGTTTATTTCAACCAACACTAGAGTTGTGATGGTCGGATTTAGCAAGACAAGCCTTAGCAATACGATATCATTTAAATATATTAGGGTGACCAGTTGTTCCGGTTTCCGGGGACACCCCTGGTTTTGGTGACCTGTCCCCGGCTGGATCTGTCCCCAGGTATGTCCCCGGTTTTCACTGTGACTGACAGACCCGAAATTGGAATGAAAGAACGAAAACCTTGACCAAACGTAGCTGATCGTCCTTCCCCCCTGTGGTTGGCCTTGGATGCAAACAGGAGGACTTTGAATTGGACATGGAACTGGACAGGGTGCCAATGGAGCTGTTGGAGGACAGGAGGGGCAGAGGCGGTTGATGATGATTACCAATTGGCAGACGACCGTTCTACCACCGAGCCCCGGCGGCCCATAGACACCCGTTTATTAAGCACTCGCCCCCAGTGGACCGTTGATGGAACTGCAAACAAATTTGGGGCTAAATAGGAAGTGAACAGGCTTTCCGTAGACTGGCTTTGCTGTCACTTACCCCCATCCCCTCCTCAAACCACCAGTCAGTAATGGGCTGGAGCGGTTTGTTGTATTTTGGTGCCTAGATTGGTAGATAGACAGATAGATAATAGATAGAGAATAGATAGATAGATACTTTTTTCATCCTCAAGGAAATGTAGTGTTTGTTTGACGTTTAAGACCCCCGTGTGGTCTAAAGAGACCAGGCTTTTTCACCATGTATTCGGGGGGGGGCAGGCAGCTAGCGTACCAAGGAGAGAAGCCTAAAATTTGAGAAAAAAATGAAATTGAAAAAAAAAAAGGATTTGATTCCTTACAACGCTAATTGCATATACAATTGATCACTTTCATTCCTTTGATCTTAACCATTAGTCGACATAATTCATAATTTCTGCCTTTTTAACTCAAATATTAGGTATAATTCTATATAAATGAAGATTATTGACCATAAATTCCAAAATGTGCTTTAAAACTAGTGGTAGTAAGGTGGAGTTAGTGAAAACTTAAAAAAGGGACGACTGGAAAATGTCAAATGTCAAAAAAGGTTAAGATTTATATTAGTAATGTGTTTACGGCAATAATTAATCTAACTGGGATGTTTTGGGACAGACAAATGTTTTGCCTGTAGTATTTTGTTTCCTTAATAAAACCTTATTTAGAAAAAACAGGTGTTTGTGTGTTTGCCTTCAGTTGCACCTGTGTGTCGTGTAAACACGGATCCTCCGGGGCCCCCGGCCTCCATCCATCAGTGGCTCTCCTTCACTCTGTTATCGCCCCACAGACCCACGTGTTTTCACTGCAAACACACATATACACAAAGGGTTAGACAGGTGGGCTGTGGTTACACACATGCACACACACACAGAGTTTGGTCTGGGGGCTGACGGTGCTGAGTACACAGAGAAAGTTGGCCTCTCTGCCAGGTTTCGATCGCGCTCACCTCAGCTCGGAGAACAAACACACTTCTGTTCTGCTCATGTCAGCAGACACACACACACACACACACACACACACTGCAGGGTGAATATTACACCACACTATTCACCTGCTTTTTAGTCACATGTATTCCTCAAATCACCCAGAATTGAAACACCAGTTAATGCAAATTATATTTCCGTTAACATGTAAATAATACAGATAAATGAATGTAATTAACTGACTGTTGTGATCAGAGGTTTCCAAGGAGTCATCTTTCCTCATGTGAGGGCTTTAAATGGATTTTCAGCTGGATTTGAGACATCAGAGACTTTCAGTTAGTTAGCTGACTCCGTTATCCTCTGGTGGTGAAGACAGATCAGAATCTGCTTTGACTGATAGGAAGTAAAAAAAAAAAATCAAAAGAAACGTGGAGAGAAAACATCAAAGAGATGCAGAGTGTCTCCAAGTTTATGTCCAACATGTTTGGACTGGAAATCCTGTTTCTAAAAAAATCTGGCGTTCACTCAGACATTTGCGATTGTTTTTTTTCCCCATCTCACAACCTTTTAAAATAACCAAAATTATTTATAAGTTTTTTTCAACACTGATTCTTCTAGGGGCTAAAAATTAGTCAGAAAAAGGTTTATCCTCTGAGGAGCAGCTATGTGCAGGAATCTTAACAGAAACCTTTTAATTTAATATTCCTTTTTGAACAAATGGACATTTCTTTACCCCGATGGTGGTCTCGCTTTGCGGTGATTGTGGAAGAAGGTCTGGCAAAGCGAGACTAAACTACACAGCTACAGCTGATAACAGTTTCCATTTTAAATGTCAGCTCACGCTCTTTGCTCAAAGACTTTCAGCTGCTCGCTTCTGGAAATAGGTTTTTAGTTCCAAGGTGTAAAGCCAAACAACATAACAACAGCTTTGTTCCAGCTTCAATCCCACTGACATCACCAGCTGTTTGCCAAATTGCACAATTCCTCTTACATCACTGCTTTTAAGAATAGTTTCTATAGTTTTCCCTTTTCTGTGTATTTAATGGTGGTCAGTTTGAAGTGTTTATTGGGATTTATTAGATTTGTTTAGCATCTTGATAAGCACCGGAACATTTAAACAGTGAGAAGAGATGTTCTTCTGATGTTTTTGTTGCTATTTTCACGTTTTTTAATTGAAATTTTACCAATGTTTTTGTTGCTTTTTTCCGTACATGCATGTCCCGGGACCTTCTCCCCCCCCCCAGAAGGTACGCCCTTGGAAACATCATTATGAAAATGGAAATCCATCCTTCAGGTAGCAGGGAAAGACTTTATCCTGCAATGAAAATGTTTGGCATGTGCCAGCATTGTAATCAGTACAAAGAAACAGGGAGATTTGTAACTTCCAATGTTCCCATTCCTGTGTACAGACTGAGACCTGCGGGTATTCATGAGGCTTAAAAATAATCCGTTCATTTAAGCCACGCCATCATTTGCAATTGCAATGATTAAGAAAACGTACACCTTGACCCAAATGAGCACAATAAATCTGAAGGGAACAAACAGCCCGGACATGTCGGACATGACAGGGAAGGGTCAACATGTTGAACGAGCGCCCCGGAGTCCCCTGTTTGTTCAGATTATCTCCGGGTTTTGAAGCCGAGAACAGAGCGGCGTGCTGTTCTGTGAGCCGCGTCGCCCACGGCAGACCACCAGGCGGGGATCTGAAGCATGGTAGGCCCTCCTCTGCTGTATTTAATTCCACTCCTTTTTTTTCTCCTCCATTAATCTCCGTATTTTATTAAGCTTGGCTTGCTTTGACGGCACAGAGAGCGAGAGGCAGGAAAAGGACAAGGAAGAGATGAATAGGAAGAGAAAATGGGTCTCAAACTTACAGAAAATCCTTCCACTTATCTAGGTGAAGAAGCAGGTCTTCCCCTGTCCCCTTTTTACCAAATGTCTTCATTATCATCCTCCCATCAAGACACTAAGAAAGTAGTCTGGCAAATCCAGACATGGTGTAGCCAGACCATCCTCCACAGCAATGTGGAGGATGGTCTGGCTACACAGGATAAAAAACACATTCCTTTAAACCAATCACAGTGGTCTAAAGGCGGCGCTGAGCTCCGGGTGCAGCGATAGTCTCAGGACCGAACTTGTTTTGGCGAAACATTTGTACCCCGCAAAAGAAAACCGTTGTCTCCATTGTTCGCTGTGAAGTCATAAAGCTCAGTCCCAGTCAGTCTTTCTCCCGTCTGGACGTTCAGACAAAATCAAACGTGTTTCATATTATCCTAACTTTAAAGACTTGGTAGTGAAATAACGTGAAAATTGTCTTTTTTTAAGCTAATTTTTTGGGCTTTTCCGCCTCTAGATTTTGCCAGGACAGTACAGTGAGAAAGGGGGAAGACATGCAGGAAATTGTCAAAGGTCGGATTCAAACCCTGGACCTCTGCGTCAAGGCCTAACCCTCTCAGTACATGTTCGCCACTGAGCCGGGCCACACGTGAACATCGTCGACAACCAATGGGTGCGCTCCCTCCCACGCCAAACAGGAAGCAGCAAACAGCTAGAGCCAATGTTGCAATGGTTGCTATGGCGCCGTTCTAGGCTAAACGCTAAAGTTGCTAATTTTCAACCCTTCTGAAGCGAGTCATCCAACGAAAGTTTTACCGGCGGATACATTCATCTGCATGTACAGCAGAACTTTAGCAGATTTTCCCTCTAGTTACCAGCTAACGCTAGCGCTAGCTAACTAGCTAGCTTGGTTAAAGTTTTCAAAACAAATCTAGTTGTAGTCTTGCAACATGTGACCCTGCGAGATCCCCTTTCCAGATTCTTCTCAGACTGGTCTCATGAAATGGCGTCTGTGTGCCATTAGTGGCGTGTTGTGATGACGCTTACTCACTTTTTAGCGGGTTTATCAACGCCGTTTGGCCTCCATCGACTTTCATTACCTTGCGATAGCTTGAGAATTTACGCCTTTGCGCGTAGTATGAAAAGGGAGGTGGGTCGGGGGGTATGGGTCAAACACAGGACCTTCACCCAGGAGACCGGGGATCGTGTCCTGCGTGTCACAGTTCCTAAACCCAACCTTCAATTTATTTTTCCAAAAAGCCAACCCCCGTTTCCTTAACCCAATTGCTGCTTTCTTCTTGCGATAACACGCCAAGTGGCGTGTATGTCTATGTCCGCTGTACACAGCGCAGACATACATGCAGATCAAAGTGCGTCAGATAACACGCCATTTGGCTTAAGAAAGTCGGCATGTGTTTACGCAAAGTCATGATGTCATGTTGGTGTTGTAGTGTCTGGTGTCTGCACCATCCTGTTAAACTTCCACTGCACATTTTCTTATATTGTGCGTTTCCCACACATACACAACGCTGATAATAACACACAAACATGGTGGCTGTCGCTCCGGCTTCAGATAACGATGAGGTCCTGCCAGACGGCTGCCAGACGCTGGAACAACCAAAACAAATGCTGTGTACAAATATTTACATTTTTATTTAGATGTCTTATCCACAAAAAGTATGCAGTCACAAAAGAAAGAGACTTTTCAAAACTTTGCACATGATACAGTTTGCAGCATGGAGACAAAACCTAACCAGTCACAACAGTGAACACGGTCACCTGTGTCGGGACGGGTTAGTTTTATTTGACAAGCTTTGGTACGAAGGAAACAGGCGAGAGAAAAAGTTGAGAAATGAGTCGTGAGCTGGGGGGGGGGGAGGCTGAACACTGTTAATCCATTGTGTTTGAAAATGTAACAATCATTAGATTAATCCCAACTCCCCGCCTACTCACTCACTTGTTCTGGGGCTTTCGAGCGTCGTCCACAAGGCCTCTTTTTTAGGGTTAGGGGTAGGAAGGAAAATCAAAAGTCGTATGTATTGTGATTTTGTTTGTTTTTGTGAGGATTTTTCAATTCTTTTCTACCAAGCCCCAGAGATGACATGAAGGGAAGAAAAAAAACTACTGTACTGTAAAACTACAACTACTACTGTACTGGGGACAAACATTGATCTCAAGATCTCGAGTTTGAAAGTCAAGATTTCTTTTTAAATTTTTCTCGTTTTTTACCTCGCAAACAAGACTCGAGATCTTGCAAAAGTGTTTGTCCCAGTACATGTTTTAAAAAAATCTTTTCTCCAAATCAAAGTCAAGATTTAGCAAATAAGACTCAAGATCTCACAAAACAAAGTCTAGATCTCGCAAAAGTGTCAGCCCCCAGTACCTTTTTCTTTTTTCTTTTTTTTCTTTCTTTGTTTTATTTTTTTCTTCCTTGCTATATCACTTCTGGGCTTCGTACTTTCCCCCAGAATAGATATATTTTATTTTATTGATTTGTTTACTAATGATTTACCTAAACGTTGCCTGTTCATACGGTTCCGCCGATGGTGACTACAGCTTCTCTTTTTCCATCTTATGTTTTTCTTTACAGATTATACATAGATTATATTATTGAATTGCAATACTTCTAGAAGGACAATACATAAAAATCGCAACTTTTATGTTGAAAATTTATGTTGATGTAAGCAAAACTCTTCACTACTGAAACGCTACCGGAGCGGTATGAGGATGGAGTAAAATCACAACACCGGTCGAAGGCTACACTGTACGTATGTGTCAACATGTGTGATGAGGACTCACAGAAGAAGATGACGGCGCTCACTCTCATGGTACCGAGACCAAACCTCTGTTTTCCGTCCACACATCACTGAAAACAGCTTCTGAAATTGTTCACCCTGAAAGGAGTTCTCTAAAAAATCTGTTGGCAGTAACCTAAAACCCAGTTTGTGCGGACAAACACAGAGAAAAAGCAACATATGATTGAGCATCTCCAGGACTTCTCATTAGAGCCCGACCGATATATCGGCAGGCCGATATTATTGGACAATATTGGGCATTTTCCGATTTATTGGTATCGGGATTTATAATGACCAATTGAAAAAAAAAAAAAAAAAAAAAGATTAATTTTTTAATTTTTTAAGCCGAGTACCCCTTAACTAAAAGAGGGACCCTCTACTTCATACTGTACATTGTATAAAATTAGCTAATAGTTATTAGCTATTAAGCTGGGCCGACAGTAACATCTATGGTGGCCTAAAGCCTTTATGCATACCTTGTTTTGCATAAGTCAGTTCCTCCAGAAAAACGTGATTATCCGATCGCATAATCCAATGCACAATCAGCCAAAGTCTGCATATTTATACGGGGGCCGCATTTTTTCAAATACGCCGCACTTTCCCCGCATAAATTGCCGATTTCTGCACAAAAATAATGCGGGTCAAAGTTTTGGTTATAAATGGTTATTGCGCTCCGATAACGTGACGTGGCTTATACACTGTCCAATTCAAGCACCCTCAAATCTGCTATTTCATCTGCTTTTATACGTTCAACTGTTCATCTCCTCTTTAATGTTTAATTTCTTGTCCTGCAATGTAACTTTTATTATTTTAAATGTGTTTGTGTAAAGCACTTTCAACTGCCCTGTTGCTGAAATGTGCTGCCTTGCCCAGTATACCTACTGGTACCAATAAACCTGACCTGGCGATCACAGAGAGACATCTACGGAGTCCGATGAAGACCCTGACCCGACCTGGCGATCACAGAGAGACATCTACAGAGTCCGGTGAAGACCCTGACCCGACCTGGCGATCACAGAGAGACATCTACAGCGTCCGATGAAGACCCTGACCTGACCTGGCGATAACAGAGAGACATCTACAGCGTCCGATGAAGACCCTGACCTGACCTGGCGATAACAGAGAGACATCTACAGAGTCCGGTGAAGACCCTGACCTGACCTGGCGATCACAGAGAGACATCTACAGAGACATGAGATATGAGAGACATGAAGACCCTGACCTGCGGTCAAAAGCACTAGAACAAGTGAGTGAGTGGACTTTAAGTCAAGGTTGTTTTTGTCCACAGATGTTTGCACACATGACACAATAATAGTTAATAATAGTCAGAAAAACAGTGAAAAAATGTCCACCGTCATTTTCAAATGACAAACATTCAATTAACCAGAAAATGAAAGCAGCCAAAAAATAAACAATGTTTTAAATTCAATCACTTTAGACCATGTCACCTGCTGTGACTCATTTCCTGTAAAATTATGATTCAATTAAGTGACTAAATGTCTTGGCACTGGTGGAGAGCTTGATTCAAAGTTATGGAATAAGATGAGTAAATTATTCTGCCAAAAAAACAAACAGACTGAATATCTGGATGAGAGAGATGAGCAGGACGCACAGTGAGAGAGAACCTGAACATGTGACTTTTCTCGTTGACGTACAAATAAATAGAAGAGATTCGACACGTGTGACAAAGGCTATGATATCTAAAGGTGTCTTTTCTTGGCCATCAATCCACAGTTTCAAAGTGTTGCTTTTAAAAATGCTGTGCCGTAATAAGAGTACAAAAATACATAACTATGCAAGACAGGGAACTATTAAAAGAGTCTTTGTGAATACTGTCGGAGAGAATAAATTGGGAGACGTGGCGGCGGTCCGGAGATGTCCGCAGGAACAAAGTGACAGCAGACAGCAGCAGTGGCGTTTGGGGTGAGCAGTGCGTTTGGGCATGGTGGAACGGTTTGAAATAATACAATTCCAACCGAATCGTTTTTTTGGCCTTAATTAGAGTTATTCATTAATTGTTGGTTGACAGTCTAATCATCAGTGTCACTCCCCGATGTGAGTCGCGCATGCTCAGATTTAACGTTTAAGCATAACGTGTCAAACCTAAATTTGTGAAATCCATAAAATAATAAACTTCTCATTACAAACAATAACAGAAGATGGAAATCATTTCAGAAACGTTTTAGCTATCTATGGTTGTGTGATTGCTAATGTTCGCTCAAAACGCCATTCAACTGAAAGCCTTTTGCTGTGTTTGATGCTAACTTGTAGCTAAGCTGATGAGATGTATCTTGTAGCTAAGCTAGCAGTGAACCAACTTGGTTAAGTCCATTTTTACTGTTGACATTACAGAAGTCTCTTGTTAGCATCTTGTAGGCTATTTGTCACAAAGTGACACATGCGCAACTCAAACCTGCACTCGACTCACATCTGGGAGTGACAATCAGTTCCAAATCTAACACAAGTAACTAAGTTTTGTTTGTGTTGCAGCCACGGAGCACAGAGAGCAGCGCCCTGAACAGTGGCTTTATTTTCCGTTAAAGGAGCGGTCAAACTGTAACTCAATCCCAATCGACTGTTGGCGCTGATCGAAATGCCTCTAAAGCAAGGAGCATCATAAATGCCTCGTCATTCAATACCCACTTCCAAACCCTAAGGAGTAAATCTCATGAGCGTCAGAGAGCCAATCAGCACCCAGCATGCATCTACCGAGATCTAATAATATCTGTGATTGGCTGTCTAACGTTACGTGTCGTAGAGACACGTAGGAAGAACAGGACTCACGTGCTAGGAGCTGAAACATGAATACAAAGATTTGTGCCGTAATGTGCAATGCTGTCATTTCCTTTTGTTTTATCAAACTGGTTCAGAATCGTTTAGGAACCGGTATGGAAGTCAGGGATTCGGTATCTAACCCTTTGAACGATGCCCAGCCCTAGTGAAATAATCATGGGACCCATTCCACCCCTCAAAGAATCAAAAATCGATAAAGAACCGGCATCGAAAGGAAGAATCGGAATTGGAATAAGAAGCGTTAATATCAAAACAGTCCCCAACCCTAGTAAGCGGACAGCTGATGTGTGCAGCATTTCAAACTGTGAAACCTGCCGCTCCGGCAGAGCGAGGTGGCGCGCCGGCGCCGGTGAGGACCGAGTTCAGATGGCATAGTCATCCTGAGCGGCGGGGCTGAAGGCGGAGCTCCGCAGGGCGTCCAGGCAGTTGACCAGGATGAGCGTGCCCGTCAGGTGCTTCCAGCGCTTGGTGATGGGGTTCTTCATCTTGTCCAGGCCCATGTGCAGCTCCTGGATCACGTCTCGGTAGCTGTCCCCGATCTGAGCGGCCCACGTGACCAGGAAGTCGTACGCCGGCTTCCACATGGCCTGCAGACGGAGAGAGAGAGAGAGAGAGAACAATAACGCCATTATCTGCTGATGCACCGACACGTCTTAACACTCGCGTCGACAGAGACTGTTGTTTCTTGAGTGCAGAATGAAGAGCCGTCATAAGCGAGTTCGAGATGAACCAGGTCTGAATCGCAGAATCAATCACCGGCGATCGCCGATTTTTGAATTAGAGGAACTTTTACTGCCATTTGTTTGATTTAAAGGCTTAATCTTTACAGAACACATGTTGTTTTGGCTGATAGTTACGTTTAGAAATCAGACTAAATCTGTTCAGATCACGGATCACATTCAGTCTGTTGTTTATTAACATCAGCAATAGGGCCCAATCATTAGTTAGTTTGTATAATATTAGTTATTTGTAGCAGTTTAGTTTTAAGTTTCTATATAGTTTAGGTAAATAGTTCTCACTAAAATAAAATGATAAGAATTTGTTTTATTGTCAAAACAGAACAGAGGAACATCAAAATATAATAAAGTTGTAATAAATAAAATGAATAAAAACACAAACTTAAGATATGAAACTAAAAGTCCTTTGAAAAAAAACAGTGGACGTTAGCAACACTGTGGAACGCAAAGGGCAAACTGTGCAACGCCAAAACTCATAACATGGTAGTATATATATATTTATATACATACATATATATATATATATTTATATATATATATATATATATATATTTATTTATTTATCTGACATTATAAATGCCAATACTGATAGTGGCCGAATCTAAAGATGCCAAGCGGACAACACTGAAAACGATAGAAACGCTCACATCTCAGACACCCTCCTGTTTAGCAGACGTACCTCGCTGTCCACCACCCCGTTCTTGTCGCGATGCGGTGCCTCGTAAGCGTCCATCTGCTGGCGGGAAACCTTGATGAGCCTCTCGGCGAGCTCCCTCCAGCGCCCGGCAACCTCCACGGCCGTCGTCAGCAGCACAAAGTCCATGACCAGTCTGGCCACGAGACCCTGACAGTCCATCTTCAACAGAGCCTGCACAGAGAGGACACAGCAGGACTTTAGACTCAGGGGAATATCTAAGCTAAGCAGCAGTGGGGCTGCCTATAGCTCACTCAGTAGGTGCATGTGTAAGTTGGCTAAGTCCTGCAGCGGCCCGGGTTCAAATCCGGCCTTTTGCTGCGTGTCATCCCCCATCTCTCTTTCTCCCCCTTTTACATCTCTTAACTAGCTATCTCTATCTCTCGAATAAAGGGATGAACCCCGAAAAAAAAAGTAAAAAAAAAAAAAAAAAAATGATTCATGTGTATCTGATGAGCAGGCAGTGTAGGAATGTGTGGGAATGGTTCCCCAAAAAAATCAATAGAGCATAGTATCGCGATATTTTCATTGGCAATACTGTATCGATACACAGGCGCCAAGTATGGATCTTTTGTAATATATGTGTTGGTCTGTTTGTCTGCTTTCCTTTTGGGGATGTCATTTGAAATTGGGCAAAATTAGAAGTTGGAAAAAGGTTATGAATTGCAATATATCGTAGAATGTTGCAATATGTTTAAAATCGCAATAATATCGTATCGTGGCATAAGTATCGTGACGATATCGTATCGGAAGGCATCCCACCCTTAGTATGTGTATGTGTTTTTTGAGAAGCTTAACAAACAGTGTGGGTCACGTAGGAGGAAACGACCTGGAAAAAAATTGTACCCCAATTTTGTCATGTGTTATAGTTATGTTGGTTTTTATTAAAATTGGCATCGGAAACAGTCTTGTTCGGGATCCGTATCAAAGTCCCGGTATCGGCATTGCTACCGCTTTAGGAGATCTTTGAACGATATCCAGCTCTAAAGATATGGTGATTATAATAGTCCAAAAATATGTTAAAATTGTATTTTTTTTTTATCGAAGAACGTCACATTTTCTTGAGGAAGCCCTGTCAAATATGTGCACACAAGTCTTCCAGAAGGAAAAGTCTTCCACCTAGGGAAAATCATGCATATAACATCAGAGAAAAGTATTGTTTGAAATGGTGGAAGTGGATTTTAGAGACGTGTGGTTTAGTTCTGAATGGGAATCAACGCAAGTGAGAAGACAACAGTGAATTGATGAAGATGTGAAGATAGAAACTGGCAAGAAGTCAGGGAAGTTTGATTAGGTAGAGACGTATATAAATGTAAATCTACAGGTTCCATACCACCACAACTTGCTCCTTTGTTATTTTCCACTGCCTGCCTTCCTAAATCCCCCCGGAAAATCTCAGCTTTGTGCATTTTTCAGATGCTTTCTGGTGGAAATAGAAACAAGAGCCTCACGTTGCTTCAACGGCAACACTCAGGATTTATGTCACATCGGCAGGGAGGGGAGAGGAAAGCTGCCCGGTAACCAGTACTGACACAGACACAAGCACTGCATTCAACAAGATTAAAGTCTAAAGTTTTAGCTACAGTGGCATTAGCTTGCGCTGAAATAAATGAGGAAGCTAACTGCGGAGTATCGATGCAGCTCTGAGGCTGTGTTCTCCGCAGGGTGGTGCTGCTGCGCTGTAGGACTGTTACAGAAACGGCTCATCTGTGTGACCCCCCCACCCCATGTAGCACAAGTAGATTTCATATTTCAGTTACTGTTTTACGTCAGATCATTTATAGAGCACCTCAAGGGCGCTTCATTTCACATTGAAGGGAAAAAAGAAAAGAGACGCAGGGGCTGGGGAAAGCTGTCAGCTGTTCCACAAAGCTTGCGTTTGGTGTTTTAAGACGTTCTTGTGGCCGAGATAGAGGCAGTGGTGTTTCCTGTTTCCTGTACGGGACTCTCACACCACTGTCACTCCCCGATGTGAGTCGAGTGCAGCTGTTAGTCACGCATGCTCAGATTCAAACGGCTTACGGCATAACGTGTCATACTGAAATTTGTGAAATCCATGAGATAATAAAGTTCTCACTTCAATTAAAAACAGAAGATGGGAATCATTTCAGAAACATTATCTATGGTTGTTTGATTGCTAACGTTCAGAATGCCAGAATGCCATTCCACTGACAGCCTTTGTTGTGTATGATGCTAACTTGTAGCCAGCAGTGAACCAATTACTGTATTGACATTACAGAAGTCTCTTGTTAGCATCTTGTATGCTACTTGTAGCAAAAGGAAGCATGCGTGACATCCCATTGTACTCAACTCACATTGGGGAGTGACACCGCTTCAAAACACACATACAAGTCTGATCCATGCTCACATGATTGGCCAATGCAGCGTGACCCCCCCCCCCTCTTGGGTTGAGTTTCCTTAAAGGTTGACTCAGTCTCAAACTTTTCCCCGCAGGACTGCAGGTTCCTTCTGCTCGCCCCCCGTGGCAACCCCCACCGCAGCCTACAAGCACTGCCCCCAGTGAAAAAAGGACTGGACAGAGTTTTTCGTGCAGGCAGTCTGGATAAAGACTGACTGGTGTGGACAGGGGGGGGGGCTCTGTAGACTCCCTGTCTCCCTAACTCTAGTGTTACTGGAAACAGAAAACGGTTGCTGTGGTGACTCAATATGCGCCAGCTGCAAACAAAACCTGCAGCACGTCACACCAGATTTGCAAATTCAAATGTCACACATGCAAAAATAAGTGCACCGATGGACACACACATATATTCATTCATCACATTTAAACACCTGTTGTAGGTCCATCCTTGATTAAAGAAACTCTTCAACTAACACTCATATGATTTCAAGGTTTAAGGTATCTTTATTAGCCCCGAAGAGCTATTTGATTCACAGCCAGCAGTAGGCTACATAGACGGCAAGCACACCAGAAAAAAACACAAAATAAAAGCACACCAGAAAACACCACAAAATAAAAGCCAACAGAAAACACCACAAAATAAAAGAGTTTTATAATAAGAGAGATTTCTGAAAGCCATTCACAATGCAACTGGCAGCAAGAGTAAATGGCTCTTTAAACCTATTAATTTTGCAACATAGAAGAATTTATCCGCTCCCTGATGGCAGCAACGTAAATTCACACTCCACTGGACAGCTCGGATTGGCTAAGATCAACTTGGCTTTCGTTAAGGACCTGTCCTCATCCAGGTCATACAGGTTGTTGAAGAGTGTTCCAGCTATTTCATTGCATCACATGGTCAGTCCATGCCAGACCTTTGTAATCACTTCACAAAAAGTTAACTCTTTTTCTTGTTTTGTTTGTTCCTCACGTTTTTAAGCATTTTTGTCACTTTTTTTAACCTATCAATTTCTTTTCAAATGCTACAAAATCGAATAAAAGCCCCAAATTAATTTAAAATACTGAACTGATCTTTTTATTGAACTGAAGATTACTTTTATTTTACACTAAAGAACATTGTATGGAACCATCCACGTTATTTATTTTGGACAATTTGTTAAAAGAAACCCAAATGTTTGATAGAAACTTCCTGAAAATGGGTCAAATTTGACCCGAGGACGATAGGAGGGTTATATAATACACCCCCTAGCTCTTAAATATGTAATCTAACTAATAATCATAATAAAAATAGTAGTCTTAATTATTTAGATCTTTTAAAAAAGGAAAAAAAAGTTTGTGTTTCACAAAAGGCACAAAAGGTAAAAACTAACAATGACGATATGACTTACAGGAAAAAAGTAGATTTGAGATATTTAACTGGTCCAGGACCGGGCTGCAGGATACAGAAACGTTGAATATCACCATAATGATATTACTTATATACTTTTAACAGACCATTAACAGATAATTAAGTGATTATTTTTGCTGCTTCTAGAGTTCTGCTCAAACACGAGTTATTTCTTGTTGATTTAAAACCAAACGTAAGAAAATCATTTCCGACATTCTTTTATTTAACAAATTGAACTTTGAATTGAACTAAAAAAAGGCCGCACAAAAAAATAACGACAGTTACACTTTAAGTTGGTTTTCTGACTAACCCAAAAAATCTCTGTCTTGTTTTTCTCAGTGTGTTTATTGCTGCAGTTGATATTGCCATGACGATCAAAAAACGATATATTGTGGAGTCTAACCCTAAACCCAGAGGTCAACATTTTCCACATGTCCTCATTCTCCAGGTCAAAAATTAGTTCTCACAAAGACAGAGGAACGCACACGCA
>NC_048417.1:3242391-3258265 GCF_013103735.1 Etheostoma cragini
GGGGGGGGGGGGGCTGAGGAATGCAGATGCCATGCTCCAGCAGCCTCTCTCACTCTCAGACCAGACCAGAGGATGAGATAGCGGCGCCCAATCAGACGCTGCTGCCTGAGCTGCCACCAAAACGCGGTTGTCCAATGAAGTTCAGAGACGCTTCTGGACGATTGAGTTTTATTTTTACAGTTTTGTTGTTCCTGGGTCTTTGTGGCTGTGGAGGCGAAGAGGCTGTTAGGGAGATAAACCATTTTGACAAGCACTGGTTTTTCCTTCCTGGATAATGACGACAGGAAATCCCCGGTCATTTCCTATGTCTTGCTGTAGGTTTAAGACGTGCTGTTTGGTACCGACTGATGTAAAAGCCAGATTGATCAAGCCAAGAAAACGTTTTGATACCGTCTATAGTTACATCTTGTTTTTGTGATCTGATATCAATCCATAAAATACCTGATCTGGGGCGCCCCGGTAGCTCAGCTGGTTGAGCGTGCGCCCCGTGTACCTTGGCTCAGTCCTAACTGCAGCGGCCCGGGTTTGATTCCGACCCATGGCCCTTTGCTGCATGTCTTCCCCTATCTCTCCCAATTTGCATAAATCATCTGCCTGTCAAAAAATGAGAAAACAAATTCCTGCAGACATATTTTCAGAGATAACGTTGGCTGTTGCTGCACACTAAAACACACACACACACACACACACACTCCCTCACTCACTCACGGTCTGTCCCTGCTCAGAAAATGGCTTAACCAAACCCTCTGTGTAACCAATGGCGACCTCTATGATGAATTACTTGATTCTTCCATCTCCCTGTTATAGTTTTTTTTCTCTCGGCTCCAAAACCGACACTGAATCCCTCCGCTTCAATCTCCTGTTTATTATTTTTCTATCCCATCTTCATTTTCCATCTGACTTCCTCCACCTTTCACATTTGCAGCCTCTTTGCTCCATCTCAGCCCACTGGGGCTTTGCAATTTATTTATTTTTTCTTCTTCTTCCAGTTCTGCTCCAAACCTGCTTTGTCGTCTCTTTGCTCATTCACCTTTCTGGGAACAAACCTCGACCTCAGAACCAAAAACCCGGGGATGCTGGGAGAGACTAAAGACGACGGGGGTGCGGGTTTGGGAACGATTTCTCCCAAAACGCAAACTCCCTTTATTCTTCCTGAGCTGGTTTGGAAAAAACTCGCACATTCCCAAACCAGGCCCAAATCTCTAGAGAGCGAGTGATCTGCTCTGCAGTCAATTATTCCAAAAGCAGCAGCTTTGCCACACCCAGTCAGAGAAAGAAGGAAGGGAGAAGAGGAAGCGAAGAGAAGAAAAACTAAATAAATAACGAGGAAAAGGGCTGGAGATGAAGAAGAAAAATAAAACTCAAACCAGATTTGTGTACAAGAATGGCCGAGCAGAGCGCTAATCGGACACACCGGGGCGGCCTGGACGCCGCTCTGGTTTCTCAGAGTGTTCCTCCAGAAATAGGATGTTTTTATTATTACTCCCAGGCTCGACCCGCCACCCTGAACTCACCGCAAATAATTCACGAGGGTCAGACGATGGGCTCAGTGCGGAGCGAGAGCTTTGAAATGAAAATCCCATTTTAGCACCACGCCACAACAAAGGCTCCACCTCTGTGGTGAAGAAGCGATGGAACCTGCAGTTAAAGAGCAGGATGAAAGACAAGGCTTCTCCCTTGTCCCTCTCTTTCTCCTCTAACACAAGCAGTGCTATCCTCATATGTATTTATGTATCTCAGTTCAATTTGTATTTTATGTTCTGTGAAATGAACTAAACTAAGTCCAACGGGAGGAGCCGGAGAGAGACGCAAACTCATAAAAGACAAAAAGTATAAAAATAAATGAAACCTGTGCACATTGGTTTCACGTAGGGGTCCGAAAATTAAGATTCTTAAATGCATCGCGATTCTCTCTAGAATGATATGATGCTCGATTCTGATAAGTTAGTAACTGATTACGTTGTAGTGCAGCCGTACGCTGACATTAAACGGAAATCTGTTATTTGCCGTCAGTAAGCTGGGAGTGATCACACGCAGGTTTCAAAGTTAGCATCATCTACTACCCAAGTGCTGCTAAAATATGCAAGGGGCTAGATTTGTTTTAAGGCCCTGACACACTAACCTGATAATCATCAGTCGGACCGCCCGGCAAGGTTGGTGACTCGAGTCGGTTTGGTGTGTTACGTGCCGTCACCCAGGAGCCTTCATTTTGGCTGACCTGACATATGTCCTCAATGACTCAAACGATCTGATTGGTGGAGTGCTGACCAGGAAATGACGAGGGGGATGAGCGGGACTAGAGTCTCTCAAAATCGTATCAAAATCTTTCAAAATGACAGAGTCAGACGCTGCACGGCCTGTTTCTATTTCTCGCTTAAATGTTTCCGGTGAAGTATTTTAGTAAAATATGAGATTGTGTTATGAACAAGCCGCCAAGATAGTCTGGCCTTCATTTTCCGGAGAAACCAGACCCACATAACGCGTTCGCCCAATCAGCAGCCGTCGGCATCGCTTCGGTGTGATCCGAGGCAATCTTTCCGTCGAGTTGGTGTGTGAGGACCTTTACTCAGCAGCCAAAAACAAACAAACAATGGTAATCTTTTGAGAGGCTGGTAAAAATGTGGACGAAAAAGTTAAATTTGAACCCTGGTCACATGTGCAGAGGGGGGGGTCTGGGTCAAGGAGTATTATAGGAAGTGGTTCGGGCTGCAGGCGCCTGCCGGTCCACAACTGGAGCTTCTGTTTAGTTTGTGAACAATGAGACAGGAAACATCTGCCCGGATCGACCTGGATCCTTTCCATCCCCCGCTGACAACAACAACACAGCCCCCAAACAACACGGACATCACAAGAAGTCCACACTGATTCTTATATAATCACCTGGGGACATCCACAATGACAACCTAATGCTATGCTAACGAGCTTGAAACCGATGAGCACTTAACAAACTCATTAGCCTGGAAGGTTTTACCCTTCTTCTAGTCTTTATACCAGGTGTTTCACATCTGGGAGTGTTTAGGTGCCCGGCGGAAATTAGATGTCCGTCCCCTTCCTCTGTCTCTGTGTTGGCGTTCTAACCTCCGGTGGTTTTCTGAGGACTACGGTTACCTGGTCCTCAGATCTCTGCAGGGTAATCCAGGCTATCCAGACAGCTAGCTAGACTATCTGTCCAGTCGGAGTTTTCTGTTGCAAAACTAACACAACTTTTGAACGTACACATGTTAAAACAAGATCCTTCCAGAGGTTATTTAGCAGAGGCACCGTCATTGTGTCCGGCTCCGCCCATGACAATTGTGATTTGATTGGTTTAAAGAAATGCCAATAAAAAAACAAAGTTTTTCTCCTATGCAAGAAGGCTGCGGTGGACTCGCCGAACCCTCCTCCACAGCGCTGTTGAGAGAGGTCTGGCAGACCAGTCCTCTTCTATCTCTTCTCTCTTTACTGAATGAAAGGATCCTGTGTCCAGTGTGTACAATCCTGAGAACAGAATGTAAAGAGATAATCTTGTGACTAACTAGTGCTAACTTGTTGGGTAGTTCACCACGTACGAGCAAACTCTGCCTTACCAAGCATCTAGAACCAAATAGTCCACAAAGACAAATATAATACGGCAAAAAGAGATTTCCCTGAGCAACAATGTGAGGCAGCTTTGTGAGAAATCCACTTTCTATACAGCAGGGAGTGATCATACAGTCCACAGTTAACTAACATGTTTATAACTGCACTTTCCTTCCAGACTATGATGTAACACATTAGAGGTGAGAGAAACAACACACTGTTGCTAAGTGATAGACTACAGTTAACAATCTACAATAACAGCATCTGGTGACGTTCGTACCACTAAAATGTAACTTGTACCATTTTTCCTCTTCTAAAAATTTGAAATGGGTCAATTTGACCCGAATACCGTACAAGGGTTAAACAGACACAAACACACTCAGCGAGCTAGGACTACAATTCTAACAAGTCTTCTCATTGTTTATTCATGGCTTGGCGCCTAAAATGTCAGAAAAGGTTAAATAAAGGTCCAACATGATGTCTTAACCCTCATGTGGTCCTTGGGTCAAATTGACCGGTTTTCCTATATCAATGTTCTTTTTAACTACCCAAAATAACATATCTGATTCCACACAATGCTCTTTGGTGTGATTTTGATGGGTAATTTTGGGGCGTCTCATTACATTTTATAGCATTTGAAAAAAATATATATTACAAAAGTTGACATATTCCCGCTTGTGATTATCCATGAACATACATCCGGTGGACAAACTATGCAACACCAACACTCAAAACATGGTTGACTGTCTGTTTTTATTTTATTGTTGAAATTATTATTTATTATAAATGATTCTGGTGAATGAAAAAAAAACTACTTTGGTAAATGCCTAATATCGGCCTGGCCAATATTTCAGTCTCTGAAATAAACAATCAATAGTTTTGATTCATTCAGCTTAGGCTAAGCCTTCCAGCGGAAGAGAAATCCCTGCCCGACCCTCATGTTATTCCTGTGTCAACAAGTAGTTTTCTTAAAAAACATAATTATGACATCGCCTGAAGTCAAAAGCACAAACTTTGAGTCCAAATATAACATCCAAAGCTGCAAAAACAGAGCTCGCCTCACATCCACAGCCGTGATTGACATATTCAACACACTAATATCTATCAGTGTGATATTCTGTGTGTGTTATGACAGGTGTCATACACGGTCGACACTGAGCAGAAAGTATAGATTTGTAACAGATACACTGTGTGAGAGCACAGGCGCTGCCCCCTTCACCACCAACAATCAAAGCATGCCATAAAGGATTCAGACATTCAAAGCAAAAAGAAAGCGACCACAGTGCTTTTGATTTGGTTCTTTCTTCTAAAAAAATAGACTCCCTTCCACGTCAAATGGCACACCGGAAAATCAGAAGAGATTGTTCTGCTGTAACAAAGAAACTATGCAGGAGGAGAGGAAGATGAGGATTTCATCTGGCAGTCTATTACACTCACTCGGCTTTAATCTGAGGCCTACACGCACACGACAAAATCCACTTTCGAAACTAAATAAATAATAACATTAGATGTTTGCACATGGAACAAACAGCATATTTGTGCCGGTTAAACAAAGAGTCCTTGTGATTTCAAATTAGCTGGATTGGCTGCGTGCTTTGTCCCCGCGGTAACCAGTAGTTTAGGTGTAATCCAGACAGAAGAAGCAGAAAAACAGACCTATATTTAGAAACAAATGCACAGAACCTCCCTCAAAGACCATATTTTTCAGTCACCACCTTTTATTATGTTCTTTTTTCTGTACTATAAATGGTTCTAACTAGTGTTTACAACCTCGCGTTGATTACAGTGTTCCTGCTCCGCGTTACTTCAGCGGTAGTACGTCCCTGACCTCTGACAGAGACTCTCGCTCGCATGATATGCTGACAGGGAAACTAAGTCTAGGAACAGTGGTACAAAGGCAGCAGGGGAGCTGAACACCCTCCACTCTGCAGATTTTGTAGGCACAGACACATCAAATTAAAATGCAAAAGGTTTATGAAGCATTACTCAGACTGTTCGTCGTGTTTAGACATCTCAGGGTGATAACCGCTACCCGGACTGCCTGAGGCCACAATGGCAACTCACATTTACATGGCAGAAAATGCACAACCAAGTGCCTGATGGAGTCACGCTGCACACTCGCAGCTAACACAGCTCAGCACTTCTTCCTCTGTGAAGAAAAGCTGAATAAACTGGGGAAAAAAGAAACACATGAGGCATGAAGAGGCACAAGTAAAACCTCAACCAATGTCTGACTGGGCTGAAGAGTAATTGTCTGGTAATCAAAGCAGAACACTTTCTGGAAAGACAATTCTATCTAGAGGTAGATGAACCAATTAGTGGTCAACTATTAAATGAATCGCCAATCAATCAATTAAACTCACTTCACTATCTCTATCAGTCGCTCTGACATCTCTCAGTTTGTGCATGGAGGTCCTGATCATGTGTGTGTATTTCAGGCCTGTGTGTAGTGATTGCTAACAAAACAGAGTGTACGCTTTACTTTCCCCACTGGGGATCAATAGACAGTATAAATTATTATAAATTATTATTATAAATCAATCGGTTTGAGTCATTTCTCATTAAGTATAAATGCTGGGATTGCAGAGCCCATGGCATGTAAATTTAATTTTATGAGGTTATTTAATTAATATGAGTTCCCCGAGCCTGCCTATGGCCCCCAAATGGCTAGAAATGTTGATAGGTGTAAACCGAACCCTGGGTATCCTGGGTTGCCTTTGAGAAAATGAAAGCTCAGATGGTCCGATCTGGAATCTTACCTTTTATGAGGTCATAAGGGGTCATAATTACCTCCTCTTTCTCTGCTTTGCCCGCCCAAAGAATTTGTCCCACCCATGAGAGAGAGACATCATGGCTCTCAAACGAGCAAAGCAGCAGTTGGTCAAGGCCACAACCCCAACCTCCACCTTGCCCGCCCCCCCCTTCTCCTCAAAAGCTACAGACTCAGAAATGACACATACTAAGAAAATGTTGACTTAGCCTTTGGGAAACAACGATCTACATATTTCACCACCTTTATAGACCAAACTAATCAATTAACTGAGAGAATAATAAACCGATTTATTGACAATGAAAATAATTGTTACTTGCAGCTCTAATTCCATCGTTTAACTGTATGATAAGATGGCTTCTGCTGTGTTTGCTCTGCTTTTAAGATACTCAGTAGTACTTTTGGTGCATTACATTTGCCTGTGATCCCATTTCTAAAATGACTTGTAAACGTAAACACAAGTGTACGAGTCTGTTTCGCCCTCTGAGGGCTTTGATTCATATGTACATAAAGATAGAAAATGAAAGTAGCCTGTACGATCAATTGGATTTATAGGATCAGCATACTGTACACACACACACACACACAAACACACACACACACACACACACACACACACACACACACACACTGCACATTAACTCTATGCTCATTCGAGTGTCTGTTGCTTGAATTACAAAGTATTCTTTTGCCCTCCACAGCTCCTCGGGTCCTGATTGGACCTCGGTGCCTACACAGCACTTATCGACTGCACTCCCAGCAGATTTAACAGACTGGACAACAGCCCAAACCCAAGGAAGGAATTGTGCTCCAAGAAAGAAATGTCTCACCAGGAGGATACAAACAGAAACTCAAGTTGACACATGAAGGACAAAAGACGCTACTCAAGAATAGACTATATGTCCATGTTGAAAAATGACGGACAGGATTGTAAACTGTGACATTGGGACTAGGGATAGCGAAGACTACTCACCAATTTATCTGAGCCTGCCCTTACATAGTAGAACAAAAAAAGCAATATGGGGACTCAACTCTAGCTTACTTCCCAAGAAGACATTATTGAAATTAAGACCTTTCCTGATCCTAATGACAACAGGGGAGTGAACCCACATACAGTGGGGACACATTAAAGGCAATATTCATGGATAAATTGATATCCCTTAGCACGGCAATGAAGAAAGCAAGGGGGGGGAGTTAAAGACAATGATCTACAAGAATTGGAAAGGCAACACAGCAACAGATCCTCCAAATTATTATTAAAATTAAAAAATTTAGAAATTTATAAATAAGGACAAAAGACGGACGGACGGTTTCTCAAATTAATGACTCAAAGAATAAGCTTAGTCACTGCAACAGAGGAGGAAGCCAAGGTTGTAACTTACTGTCAGGAGTTCTTTCTGGAAGGACTTGCGCTCTTTGCTCTCTGCGTTGTTGCAATCCTCCTTCAGCGTCTCCAGCACCGATGCGACCCTCTCTGGTTCGCTGTCCAGCTCTTGGCGACAGAAATGGGTTAACGGCAGGTTGACGTATCCGAGGGCGTCAGCGAACGCTCGCCAGTTGCCGATGTTCTCCATCAGTATAGTTCTTACGGAGGCGTAGATGTACGTGAGGAATTTGCAGGGCTTCAGTATTTGCTCCAGTAACAAAGAGGTGGTAAGGTCGGGCCCGCTGAAGTAAATGGGCTTAACTTTGCCGACCACCAGCACGTTCTTTGCGTGAACAAATCCCATTCTGCCCTGATAATACCCAATGTACCACTCTTTTGTCCACAACTGACCCTTGAGCTTGATCTTCTCCTCACTCAACAGAGCTACAAAGTCCCCTTTCTTGTACTCAAGCAAGTACTGATTTTTAGTTTGTCGGATAACAGTTTTGATTAATTTTCCAAACTTCACGTTATTTATCCTCCGGTCCTGGAAAACAGGGTACTTGGTGGCGATGGCGAGAGGAGACAAGACTATCTTGCCCACTTCTTTCTTCTTCAGGAAACGTCGTTGCACTGATGCCTTTGGGCCTGCTTTGGGTGGCGGTGTCGGAGTCTGGACACAAAACTGAGCCAGTATACAATCGTTGTCATCTTTGACCTGTATCCTTAAGGTGAAATCGGAGACATCGTCGGTGTCTCGCGAGGCAATCATGTAGACAAGCCTGCTGACTTTGCCAAGTTTAACTTGAAAGCCCCGGACCATTCTGGCCTGCTCGCCGGCCTTTACCTCATAGTTGGCCATGTTGGAGTAAACCCCAACACTGAGGTCCTGGGGTTTGGACAGGACAAACTGGTGTTTACCCCAGAGCTGCAGCACTACTGAAGGGGAAGCCTGTGACTGTTTGCCTACCTCGCTCACCAATAACGTCTTTGGGGCACAGTCGTGGCCAAACATAGCCACGACTGTCTTGAAGGACGGGTGAATGTGTTTAGGACCATATACTCCTAAAGTGATCTTTTTAACCACATGCTCCCAGACTGTGGAGTCTGGAGAGAGGGACTGGGACTGAGCCACGACACACACATACATGCAAGGCTCCAGGTTATCCAGGCACACCTGGACCATGTCGCCATACATGTACGAATGAGGAATGGGGCTGTAAGGTCCCTCTTTACAATCACTCCTGACGCACAACACTTCTGTTGTCTCCCTGCTCTCCATTTTCACCACAACAGACACTTTCATCTCCAGGGTGATGGTGGTTTTGATCTCCATGTTGCTGAGTTTGATCTCCACCACGGGGCTGACAGTGGTGCGCCGGTCGTTGTTAAGCTCTAGCGGGGGGTCGAGCAGAGCTTTGATCGAAATCTGCTGGGTGTCCCCCGGCGCTACGTGGCCCTCGGGTATATGGATACTGATGTTGCTGTCCGGAAGCTGGACAGCACCTCCTGAGCTGTCTAGCCGACAGACAATGTTGGTCTCCACCGGCTGGGTCTGTCCCCAGCCTGGGTTCTGACCCATCGAGTCCAAGTCGTGGCAGGACCTGGCTAGCTTGCGGTGGGTGAGCCACGCTGTCCGGAAGTCCTCCCTGCTCTGGAACTGCTCTGGCGCTGGTGCTTTCAGACCCCGGAAGAATCCAGAGGCCTGAGGGGTATCGGACTGAGCCTGCAGGATGGACAGCTCAGACAAACTGTAGGAGCGCTTGCTTCTAAAAAACGGGTTGTCCCTGCGCAATGTTTGCCCCCCACCTACAGTGGGACTAAGAGGGTTAAAAACGCTACTGCCTAAACCACTGATTGCAGCGCTGCTGGTGGAGTTTGGCACTGACGGAGCGAGCGTATCGAACAGAAGGAGGTCAACTGACTTCTCATTCCTGTTCTGATCGAGGGAGCTCTGAGGACACCCGTTTAGGAAAGGGTTCGTAGAGGTATGGGTTGTTGCAAAAGGATTTCCATTTTGGAAGGTAGTTGGTTTCAGAATCACACCCGCCCACTCCCCTAGAAGGTCCATTTCTTTGGCCGCCTCCTCGTTACAGTCTCCCATCGTGTCGATCATCCCGCTGTCGTTGAAGGACGAGTCTCTGTAGTTGATGGGCTCCACATAGGCTGCAGGAATGTAACCCATCTCTGTGTTGTTGTGGGCGTACCACCACTCTCCTCCTGTTGAGTCCAGAACGTAGAGGCGGTCCCCTTTCGAGAACTTCAGGGTGGTGAAGCTGGACGGGCAGTAGTCCTTAATGGCGACGACTTCCCTGGCAGTGCCGAAGGAGGCGGTCGCGTCCAGTCGTAAGGCACTGGGAGAAGGCACTAAAAACAAACAAAACAATGTCAGGTGGAGGTGGATGCTGTATGGCATTATAGCATCGTTCACATCTGATGGAATAAAATAGGTGCAGTGTATGAGTTGGTTTTAGTCTCTTATTTTCATTGTTCCTGGATTAGGTCCATGGGGTGAGGGGGTGTATCGGCACACTGAGCTGTCTACCACAGTGTCTTCTCTTCTTCTCAGTGCAACCTCTGTGACGTTACCTTGCAGAGCAGCTGGATTCTCGCAATACAACAACATGAGAATTGCGGGATATCACATATGGCACAAAAATCCATCTTGACAGGTCCTCCAAATTCCCCGACAAAATAATTAATTTGTCCAACCTAATGCATTTGTGTCTGAGCGGCAGCAGGATGAACCAATCAGCGTCCTGTGAGAAGCTAATGGCAGCTACGGGCGGGGTTTAGGTGTGTGTGTAGCGGCCGTGACTGTTCCTTTAAAACAGTTATGAGTTCTTACTAAAATAATATGATAATAACTAGTTTTATTGTCACAATAGAACAGTGGAACATCAAAATATATTAAAGTACTGATAAATAAAATGTATAAAAATACAAACTTAAGATATGAAACTTTACTTAAATATCTAAAAAACAATAATTCAAATATATATAAATACATAAAAAAAAAAAAAAATGTAATCTCCATTATAAATGCAGATACCAATAGTTTGGGAAATGCCTAATATCGGCCCTATACCGTCATCCTCAGAAGCCCCCGGCTGAGCGCAGCAACGTTGGAGTTAACCCCGGGGGACGAGGGGGTCACCTCTCTACGCCCGCGGGTGGGGGTGGGGGGGGATAACATTGGTGCATATGCACACAAAAAAATATCATAAAGGGAAATTGTCATGCCATGGGACCGTGGCATGTTAAACAAATAAATCACCTTTAACTGTGAACTATACCTTTGTTCTTTTCCCACTTGAACTTTTGGATTTCCCTTTCAGAACACGAGAAAAACGTTATTTTTGATTGCATTGTTTTTGGGATCCAAAATCCAAATCGCGATCAACATTCAACTGATTGCGCAGCCCTAATCCCCAGTTTGAACTACGGAGGAAACTATTACTTATTTACATTATCTGCATTGTTTTTCAAAGTTTTGAGCAGCTGACCTTTGACATCGTTCAGACTGGCTTCTGACAATCCTTCGCTGAGATCGATGAGCGTCCCCTCGGACTTGCAGCGCGGGAGAGACGTGTTGGTGCTGGTGGCGGTTCTGATTCGATGGGCGGCCATGGTCGGACCGGTTGCTGTGCGCCAGCTGCTGCGTTCAGCCTACTCTAATTAGGGAGTTTCCTCTTGCTGGTGGCTGAGTCAGATATCAACAGCCTCCCATGATCTCTGTAAGACAAAAATATTGGATTTTATAACATCTCTAATAAACAAATGAAGAAAATGTGACTTTAGAGGTCCCATATTATGCATTTACAGGTTCATACATGAACATGTTTCTATGTTTTTATGTTCAACAAACTCAAACTGTTTGTCTGGATATATCGATATTCACACAAAAGGTGTGCAGGTGATACCAAGTCAAATTTTAGACTTTTTAAGACCTTTTATGAAGGAAAATTTAGACCTGTATCATAAGTACAAAGAAATGCAGAGTCACAATAGTGGTTGCAAAGTAAATAAATGTATTCAAATTGAATAAAAGTGACTGATCTGTACATATACAGCAAATTATACTGTATATGGACACTACAGAATTTACAACAAAAAAACAAAACATTTTAATAGAGCCTTAGCCTTAGAGGCGTTTCATTGACGTAGGAAAATTAAGACCCAGTTAAAGATTATTTAAGACCTAGAGCACAATACTTCAGTGAATTTAAGACTTTTTGAGGCCTATATTTTAGATTTTGACATTTTTTACGCGGAAACACGGTCCATAGTGTGTTCGCCATTTAAATAATGAAAAAAAAATGTTAATACTGTTTATTGATGCCCAGGGGGGAGATTACAATTTACACTCTGTTTGTTAGAAATCAATACACAAAGTTCTGAAACAGACACACACACACACACACACACACACACAACAAGAAGGGGTGTATAAAAACCAGATAAAACTAAATCTGAGGGAAAAGGTACTCAAAACAAGTGAAATCATCCGCCCGTGCAGTAAGATCATTTCACTTGACAAGCTTGCTTGATTTAAGAATATAGTGTGACGTTTTTTGTTTTTTTATTTTTTTATTATTTTTTTAAATTTTTTAAGTTCTTCTTTTCTGTTGTGACAATAAAACAAACTATTATCATTATTTTAGTGTCATAAATAACTACAAATAACTACTGTTAGGGAAATCTGTTGATATTTTGCAACGCGTTTCTGGATTTGGTTTTTTAAATACATATATTGGCATTTCGGACTTTTAAATAACCAGATATTTGTATCGGTATCGGCCTAATTGGTCGGGCTCCAGTATTTATGTCTCAGTTTGTTGACATGATGCTGGGCACCTCCATCACACAAATCTCCTGACGCGACGATGTGTTTTCAGCGCGTGTCCGAGATCTGGTTTGGTCGTTCCCGCATTAGTTCACTACTTCCTAAACACTATTTAGGGAATAGTTATCGAGGGAATGAGGGAACAGTTTGGAACACAGCTACAGCGCTCTGTGAGAAACATCCAGACTCTCCGTCCTCTTGTGTCTTTTTAAAATTTGTCTTGATGCAGCAGATCAAGCTCATCACACTGTTACGTAACACACACTGCAGATACTGCAGATACGTAGCGTGTGTAACCCTGAAACCTTGAAGGGAATTTAACAGAGGGAAGTTTAGCACTGATTTCCCAAACGCAGGCCATTGTTTTGTGTCATCCCTAACAGCTACATTGTGTCTCAGCTGGAACTTATACTTTTACATGGAAGTACAAAAGAAATACTGAAAATACTACTACAAAATACAAAATACTACCAAATTTAGGGGCTGCAGCCGAGCCGTTTTGGAAGCACCTGAGCCCTAAGAATAAATGTCAGTGAAATACTTTTCTCTGATCCAGTGAATGTAGTTGGACTTCTTTAGCTTTTAAGTTTTTGTCTCTGAGCTGAGTTATTTATTTATTATCTTTTACACATTTTTGACACATTTGGGGATGATAACGGTCCAAAATGTCACGAAAAAGACACTAAAAAACACAACAAAGAGACAGAAAGAACCTACAAAAAGACGCCAAATGACATTCATGAATACAGTTTGATTATAACTTTTATTTAGTTGGGAATTAAACTATTATCACAATATTACACGAGAGGGTTTGATTTAACATCATATTATTGCCACTCTAGTGGTGCTCACGAACCTCAGAGCAAGCACCTTGGTCCTAGCCTCATCACAACAACAAACTAAGACTAAAAAAAGTGCAAACTGCAGATGTGGGTCAGTGGAACACAGCGGGTCTAGAGACACCAGGCTTTTTACCTCGATGCATAATTCATAGCGGTGTCAGCTCGGGGACGACACGCTGCACAGACAGGGAGAGGCTGACGATAGTTTACTACTGACACACTTCCACAGCTGGCACACGTCTGCTAAACTCTGCCAGCAAAGGCCACTCCAATCTGTTGAGATTTTTATACTGTACAATATATTGGTGTTACCAATCTGTAAGAGCTGCAGAGAAATATGTGCAGCAACATTATATAACATGCACCTTACAGTGGAGTGGTTCAGGGTTGGATAAATACAGGCATCTTTGCGTGGGGGTCAAACTTAACTTCACTCAGGGCCAGACTGGTAAACAAGAACAACATCAAGGGCCAGTTTATTCACATGCTTTTATTTCATCAAAAAGTCAAGCATCTTCTGTGGTATTACTGCCTGTCTTATATAGCCTTCTGACTTACATCATGTCGGTCGACATGAAGCTCTAAAAAAGTAACTTAGACATCAAAGACAAAGGCGACAAAAAAGGTTAAAAAAAAAGCTCCAAAAGTGTCTGTGAAAGTGACAACAACTTCAGAAAAAGAAACAAAACCAACGCAACAAAAAAACCACACCAAACATACAGTACACGTCGTCTTTCTAAAGCCAAGTGGCGTGTTTTCTGTACACATTTGGAGCTTTCTGTATGTCTACGCTGTATACAGCGGACGTAAACATACACGCCACAGAAGAAAGCATGACATTCAGTTGGAGTTAAGAAAAGAAGAACAGGATTGGCTTTAGTAAAAAACCAAACTGACGGTTGAGTTTAGGCAACGTGACACGCAAGAGGCGATCCCCGGTCTCCTGGGTGAAACTCCTTTGTTTTACCCATCCACCCCTAGATTTTTGCTCTTTCATACTACTTGCTACGGCGTAAATTCACACGCTATAGCAAGGTGACGCAAGTCAATGGAGTCCAAGCGGCGTTGATAAACGCTCTAAAAAGCAAGTATGCGTCTTAATAACACGCCAATAATGGCATACAAATTGGCGTGTCATACATACGCCATTTTTATGAGATCAGTCTGGAAGAAACAAGAAACTTGGAGGGCCAGAATTCATAGTGAACTTAAACTGATGCACGGGCACATTCGAAATCTGCGGGTATGCGGTCTGACACTCGCGCTTTAAAGTGATGATGCACTTTTGATGGCTCTGTTTTGCCAGGCTGATGTAATCTGTTGTGTTTATTATGTACTACCCAATCGAGAGGCCTTTATCAAAGAGCACATGAGGGAAAGCAGAGACGTGACAGCTCATCACTTTAACAATGGCTCTCTTCTACTGAAATGAGTCAGCTCGGTAGCCGTGTGTGTGTTGTAAACACTGTAGGAATGGGCTGCAGCCGATGAGCTTATAAAGCGGCTCTTCTCCGAGTCCAACCACCAAACAGAAATTCAATCCAGATCCAGTCCATAAACCTTGTGTAATGACCACAAAACGTTATGAAAAGTAAGGTTGTTTTAGTTTCTATTGAACAATCTATTGTTGGTGATGTTGTACATACATGAAAATCTACAAAAATGACGAAAAAGGGATAAAAAATGTCCCTTTGCTGAATGAAGCTGAGAACAATGCTGGAAATGTACATGAAGCTGGATAAATGGTACCCTTGGTAACGCTACAGCATTTTTTCTAACGGCACCCAAACGGGTCCAAAAGTTGAGCAGGAAAACCAAGTACGCAACTTGAATGTTGGTTAAAAGTTAAAAGTGAATGTTATTGTGTTGTCGTCGCCAATCATTCGGGACTTTTGACGTGGAATATGATTTGAGCGATGTGTTTGAGGACTCCTGTTACACAGGAATCCGGCAGATCCGAACAATCAGAAATCTGAGGTTTCATCACAGGAAGTACTTTCAAACACCTTTACCTCATTATTTGAAACTTAGGCCAGGTTTAACATGAATTAGGGTTACTTGATTATGGGGAAAAATCACTACTGAAATCCTGATTATTAACATGATTACTCACTGACTTTTGTTAAACATATCGACAGAGAAAACACCCTTAACTGTGAAATCTTCCCTTCATACTTGTCCTGTTTATGCCTACTGTCTTACTCTCATTGGGATTTCAGTCACCTGTAAATCCAAACGGGTCCAAACTGCTCGAGCTCCACATAGTTTCATCCAGCCGTGTATCCAGAAATCCATAAAAGGTATCGCTATCACATTTAATAATCCGTGTTAGTCAAACGCAAGTTCTTTCCATCCTAAATTAGCGCGCTTTGCTTCCTGGACGACAGGACGTCTGGATCAAATCTTTCCCACCAAACTCCCTAACCCTAACCCCAGACCTAACCCCCTAACCCTAACCCCAAACCCCAACTCCCTAACCCCTGACCCCAGAC
>NC_048417.1:3258422-3261120 GCF_013103735.1 Etheostoma cragini
ACACGAACTCTCTAACCCCAAACCCCAACTCCCTAACTGCAGACCCTAATTCCCTAACCCTCACCCCAAACACTAACTCCCAAGCCCCTAACTCCCGAACCCCCTAACCCTAACTGCCTAACCCAAACCCTAACCCCCTAACCATAACATCTTTGAAGCAGGGGTAGCGGGGTTTGTGGGGGAGGAGGAGGGGGGAAGCCAGGTCAGATGTAAAGTCTGGGTGGTCTGCAGCAGCTATCCAAACCTCAGCCTGTTTAAACTCCCACCGCAGACCAATGTTGGGGTGGGGACGGCTGGCATCTAAATCTGAGAAAAGCAAGACAACTCCGTCATGCAAATCGCCACATTGGTCGCCCGGTAAACCAGTTTGCAACTCTCACATCCGTGAGTAATGTAAGACAATCTGCTTCCTGTCCACACAGGCCCGCACATGCCCAGTGAGTGTGAATGGTCGTGTGATCTGTGTTGTCAGACTTGTGAATATGGACGGAGATTAGTCTGCTACTGGAGCCACAACTCTCGCGTGGACGCAGGACGTTTTTGTCCCAAATGACTGCTGGACAGATTGTAAAGTCTTTGTTCCTGTTCCTTGCTCATCCTCACTCGTCATATTTAGAGCATTTGTTTCTGCTATTGTTTTAGCTTTGTCACTGGAAGGTGACGTCCCTGTTCTTAACGCCAAGCCAGATGATAAAGAATGTGATTCTTCTAAAAGGACACGTAACAAAAGCTGTCAAGATTTCATTACAGGTGGATATTTTGGATATATTTAGGGTGTTTTTCATCATGAAGTGTATATATCAACTCTTTCTATTTCCATGACTATACCTTTTATTTATAAGGTCCTAAAGATGAGTAGTTTAACCCAAACTCTTTAACTACAATGCAATCTGATTTTAAGCTAGAGATGGTCCGATACCATTTTTTGCTTCCAGATACTGATACCTGAACTTGCGTATCGGACGATACCGAGTACTGATCCAATACCAGCGTGTCATATATTTTATTATGTTTTAACAGCTGTAGACTAATATCACTGTAAGGGTGTAATTTCTATCTTGTTCTCGGTCAAGCTCAGGTTAAACTCTTTGTGAAACACAAACAATAAACGCCACAGAACTTTCTTTTATCATCCAGTTTGGCCGTCACTTATAACAGAAAAAGAACATGAATAAACTACTTTAACGTAGATTTTCTTTATTACGTGGTAAACTCCAGTACTTCCTGATACCGATAGCAGCGTTTTAGGCAGTATCAGAGGCGATTTCAGCATTGGAACATCTCCACTTAAAAACCAACAACCCAAGCAATCTTCTTTCTCTGACAGTTAGAGAAAGAAGAGATAAAACCCGTAATGATTCCCTCAGAACATTTAAAAGGCTCCAGATCCTCCAGTAAAGCGGTGCAGGGCTCAGTTCTGCAGACTGGGAGAAGATCATTTGGTCATGGCTTTGGTTTACTGCCCCTCTCTGCAGAAAAGTGCACCGGTACGGAGCCCCTGTCAAATGCTGCAGGCAGGGGGGGGGGGCTCTGTTGTGTTAGCTGTGGCCTCACGCTGGTAGGACTCTCCCAACACAAACCAAAACCTATGATTATTAAATTATAAGCATGTCTGCCCTTGGCCAACCTCTGCTGTCATGTCCTGTCTGGGTATTGATGTGTCTGTGGTTGGTGGTCAGTGGGAGCAGCAGCGCATTGACCCTGCTGAGGCACCGCGAGACCATTTTCACACCTGGATTCGCTGCGGCGGCCGCGGGAGAACAGCCCCCGTCTTCAGAAAAACACCCTCCGCCTTTCCTCCACAGTCCCCACAGAGGAAGTGCTCCATGAAATCAACCATCCGGCTTCTTTCATTCAGTGGCGGTTACAGACCATTTCAAGTGGAGAGGGCCAGGCTGGGGCCACATGCGGTTTTATGGGTTCCAAATATATAATATATAAATTATTAAATAATATAAGCACAGCTGTTTCATACCACCAACCCTCCATGGCTTTAGACATTTTTTATTTACATATAACAATAAAAACAAGAGCATTCATTCAGTGTTAACTTACTTTTTTTTTTTATCACTACTGATGAATAATATCTCTTCTTTGGGGAAATAAATGTTTGCCAAGTTATAAGGGGGGGTCAAGGCTTAATATTACGGGCACGCCCCCCCGCCCCCCGCCCCATTGGTCTTCTATCACAGAGCACAAAGCATCTTTGATTAGCCAATAGAGCACATGATGTAATGCAATGTTTCCCAGAACATAGGATCGGGACCCAAAATGGGTTGCGGACCCGTTTTATTGGGTTGCCAATTTGCAGAGAACAGACTAAATGCTCAGCATGACCTCAGAATGACCTCAGAATGACCTCAGAATGACCTCAGAACGGCACTTTCAAAAACCAAACCTAGACTTGATCAGCACACACACATCTCATTAAATTCAAGTCAGCATTATTTAAAAAAAATGTTGGTGTCGGTACTGAGGGATGATGGGAGGAGATGAGACACAGAAAGGAGAATAGAGACCTTTTCTGTTTTTGGTTGCTTTTATAATGGAATAAATATACTTCATATACATTTAAATTCATGGTTTGTTCCATAAATTTGGGTCCCGGGGAGACACTGAATTTCTCTTTTGGGTCTTGAGCTGAAAAAGTTTGAGAACCACTGATGTAATGTATTAGGGGTGGGGGTGGGGGGGGGGG
>NC_048417.1:3261130-3268097 GCF_013103735.1 Etheostoma cragini
GGGGGCATTGATTCTTGTATCGCGGTTCTCTCTAGTTCTCTTTGTTTAAGGCTTAAACATGGAATGACTACACAATAAAAGCCCCAGTAGACAAAACATGTCATTAAAACTTGTGTGTGTGACAAATACTGCATGTGTAAAAACGTAACAAAATCTGATTTATATTGCTATATTTAAATCACGAATGGAAATGCATATAAATTGCTGCATCAAGATGCATTGATAATCAGTTTAGAAGCAAATCGTTGGCCTCTGAATCAGAATCAAATAGTGAGTCCCCGCTTATAATGTATGTAATATAAAATATAAAAAAGGAAGCACAAAATAAGAGTTGGCAAGAACGGCTTGTTTATTGCTAAGGCCACGTGGTCAAATTGAAAGGATTGTTTAATAATGTAACAACAATAACTTATGGACTTATGGGAAAAGGGTATTTTACAATAACTTAAAATGCACCACGGGGCTGGCGAGTTGCAAGTGAACGCACCGTCTGTGTGTTGTGTTTACATCCCGGTGTCGGAGTCCTCCACTGAGAATTACAGTCACACCGCTTAACGTAAACTGTCAGCATGTTAACCACTGTGTTTAATCCAGCTACTAGCTAGCAGCGACGTAGCGTCCCATGCCACGATGCTTCTGGAAAAAAAAGAAGACACAGGCACCGAAATGTTCTCTTATTTGACCTCGTTCTTTCCGTTTAGGCCGGAACCGGTGCCTTAATGGCACCACGTTTCGGTACCCAACCCTGGTGTTGCTGTTCTCAAAATTCCCTTCGCTACGGGAAACAACAACAACCTTCGAGCTAGCAAGCTACACGCTGAAAAGGGCGTCTTTTGAAGAAGAATTGGGATGGAGCCACGAGACAGGCCGGCCTGGTTCTTTCGGGGAACGGTTGTAAAACAGCCGTACTTTTAACAGAAGCCGCTCTCTTGCTAACTCATCAGGTTCACATTCTGCTGCGGAGGACAATCTGTTCTGTGTGTATCTGTTTAGAGGTAAACGGCTGCAGAGGAAGAACATTAATGAGGCCCGAGCTATAAAACTAATCAACGTGCAAGATCAAAGATACAACAACATTTGCCCCGCAACAATAAAAGCATCCTGATGCCCGGAGTGCTGGCTCCACACCAGCCCTCGGAGCAGGGCCGAGGCTCTGCTGGGTTTAAGGACCACTGCCTCCGAGCAGGAAGTGGCCGAGGAGGAAATGCCTTTGTGATGACGGGCCAGATCTCCCTGCCCGCCGCACCTCCTTTAAAGCACCGCCTTCAAAACATTGTTCTCATCCACTCGCTCACAGTGCAAAAGGATGCTTCAGACTAGAGCTGGGCAGTATATCGATATTATATTGGTATCGACAAATGAGACTAGATATCGGAATATCGTAATATGGCATAAGTGGTGTCTTCTTCTCCTCCTTTAAAGGCTGCATTACAGTAAAATTGTCATTTTCTAAACCTACCAGACTGTTGTCGCTGTCCTATTATTTCCCTTTAACCACCTAGCCATTGTATCCACATTACTGATGATTATTTATCAAAAATCTCATCCTGTAATTATTTTATTTTTAGTCAACACTACAATATCGTCGGGGTATCGATATCGAGGTATTTGGTAAAAAACATTGTGATATTTGTTTTATTTTCCATTTTGCCCAGACAAGAAAAAAAAAAAAAAAAAAAAGATGTCATGTTCACTATCAGGACATCTCCAGAGGATTACCTGACGTTGTGAATGTTCAGCTTGAGTTCAGTAAATGCCTTTGTTTGTTTTGGTGTGTGTGTGTGTGTGTGTGTGTGTGTGTGTGTGTGTGTATGTGTGTGTGTGTGTGTTGGAAACATTCATGTGTTTTCAATAGTGATTAAGTGACCTTTCATATAGTTTTGCATGCGGAGTGCAACAGGGCGCACTGATTATTATCAACTATTTTAAACAGTTGAAGACAGACTGTGTCATTTTTTAAAGAGGAAATAGCACATTCTTCCTCTTCCTAATGAAAGGTTAGTCCGTACAGTCCCACACAATCGTTTTGCTGCTACAGGTATGACCAGTAGTTCACTGACTTAAAGGGGAATTTCGGTAAATTCAACATGTAGCTCTCATGTTTTTTTTTTTAATTTGTAGTATAGTCAGCAGAAAGCCAAATGAAACCAATCGGTGCTCTCGACACAGCGTCATCCTCCTGATAGAGTTAGCACCCGACAGGCTGAAACATGCTATATTTTAAGTTTAAGGTTTTTTTTTAACTGGGTTTTGGGTTACCAACCCTGCGTATGATACACCAGTTTAATGTTGTGGTGGTGTAACTAAACTCAAAACCTACGACATCTTTATCTACGGTGGGATTTTTGTTCACGCCGGAGGTTACACCTAAACTCAAAAGGCCAGCACCACATGCCGAGTGTTTTTGATTTTGGGCTGAGCTCTCCCGTGAGTATAAATCCAACTGGATATGCACTGAAACAGGTTTCAAAATACGACAGAAAAAGTACACGTGTTTGCCGGGTTGGCTCAGTGGTCAGAGCAGGCACACATAGACTGAGAGGTTACTGCCTCGATGCAGAGGTCAGGGGTTTGAATCCGACCTGTGATGATTTCCAGCTTGTCTTCCCCTTCTCATAAAATAAAAAAAACACTGTTCTTTAAACAGCACTTTACATAATGTTGTGACAAGAAAACCAACCACAGGCAGCAGAATACAGACACAATATTACACAACTACACACAGTGCAGAGCATGGCAGCGAGAGAGAGAGACAGAGAGACAGAGAGAGAGAGAGAGGAACAAAACCAAGTGGTATTTTATAAAAAAAAAGGAGTATTTAACAAAGCAAAGGCAAGTTCTTAATGTGACCTGCTGCAACCTTTAGAGTTTGATATCTGGTTGTTTTCTGTTAATCTGCTTAAAGGTCCTATGACATGCATGGTGCTTTTTGGATGCTTTTATAAAGGTCTTAGTGGTCCCCTAATGGTGTATCTGAAGTCTCTTTTATATAGACCTTAGTGGTCCCTAATACTGTATCTGAAGTCTCTTTTATATAGACCTTATTGGTCCCCTAATACTCTATCTGAAGTCTCTTTTATATAGACCTTATTGGTCCCCTAATACTCTATCTGAAGTCTCTTTTATATAGACCTTAGTGGTCCCTAATACTGTATCTGAAGTCTCTTTCCCAAAATTCAGCCTTGGTGCAGAATTACAGCCATTAGAGTTACTCCAACAATGAGCTTTCCTTAGTGCCATTTCTGAGTCTGTAGCTTTTGAGGTGGAGGTTGTTGGGGTGAGGCCTTGACCAATTGCCACTTTGCTTGTTTGAAAAAGCCATGATGTATCTCTCTCATGGGGGGGGCAAATTCTCTTGGTGGGCAAACCAGAGAAAGGGGAAGTATGAGGTCATAAGGGGCAAGATTCCAGATCGGCCCATCTGAGCGTTTTAATTTTCTCAAAGGCAGAGCAGGATACCCAGGGCTCAGTTCACACCTATCACCATTTATAGCAACTGGGCGACCAAATGCAGGCTGGGGTAACGCATATTAATGTAGAAAAAAACTCATGAAGGGAAGTTTTCCTGCCATGGGACCTTTAAGATTTAGAGACAAAAACGAAAAAAAACAATCATTATGTTTTCTAACCACGTACGCATTGAACAGACGTTCAACTCATTCCAGCGCCTCCTCGCATTTAGAGCCACAGACACGCAGCGTCGTCGGCTTTGGTCTCCGGTGAGAGAGGATTTATCATCCCACAGAGCCCGAATTAGCTCATTGCATTGATCAGATAGAGAGGGAAAGCCAGATGCCGTGTTCTCAGGCAGCAGCAGCCTCAGCGAGCCTCTCGTACTGAGTCAACACCGCTGAGGTCTTAAGTGTTACGAAACAAAGCTCGAGTTTGTCATGAGCCGGGGCCAGGCAGAGCTGCAGAGTCAACACGCTCACAATCAATACAAACATGCTGCAACGTGTGCATTATTCACATAGGCAGTGATGGGTGCCACTACAACTAGGAGTGCAACAATGCGTTGATCTAGATCATTGTATTGATTCAACAATTCACAAATTATCTATGCAAAGTGAATATATATATATATATATTGTCCTGTAACAATTGCCATTAGAAGTTTTAGGTGCAGCAAATAAGCGAAATGAATCTAAGTGAGAAAGACTTTTCTCAGATCTAACGGTTGTAGTCGGACTTCTTCAGCAAGTTTTGTCTTTAAAATTTACCAGAAGTTTACCAAAATGTCTCAGTGCTGCAGCAGCTGCAGCCATCATTCATTCCTTTACTTGACAATATAAACATACCAAGGTGGACTGGCAGCGGGGGGAATGTGAGGAATGCCGAGCTCCAAATGAAATCCTGCATCATTCAAGTGGAGGAGGAGCGAGGAGGGAAAAGTTATTATTCTTCTGATGACAATGAGGTGGTTAGACATCATGTTAAGCTGTCATTCTGGGGTTTTATTAGGACGTTCATTGGGCTGCTTTGGTTGTTTCCAGTCGTGTCACAAACCTGACAACAATGGCGTTACACTCACACCCCTATCCCCCTATCCCAGCACACACACACACACACACACACACACACACACACACACTTCTCTCCCTTTGCTTTCTCCGAGTCTACAGCCTGCAGTCACACCAGACAACACAGCTGATGGAGGAGTGTTTTTATCCAGGATTGTGACGTTTGTCCTGCCGTTAAGCCTGGTTTCAGACCTCCGAACCACCACCCACAGTTACTATTTGTTGAGTGATTTATTATTGTTATTATTATTATTATTATTATTTATTAGCAACCGAATTGTCTCGTTAGTATCTAGTATGGAAAAAATCCCTTGACATTAGACTTTTTTCACATCTAATGACTGTAGTTGGGACTCCTTTGCCTTTGGGTTTTGGCTTGATAATATTAGTGGTCTGATGCAACGTGGGAAAGAAACGCAAACCAACAACAAAGAGACGGACAAACACAGAGACACAAAATAAAATGGGGAAGGGGCTTTTTAAAAAAATTAAAATAAGGACGGACGCCTAAACTCCTATCGCCAAATATGTGTGCCTACGACTTCCACAAAGCCGAGGAAAACGCTGCAATATCATATCATGAGACATCTGTAAAACTGATCATTTTCTAGGAAGAATGAACATCACATGTCTTTATTTAACATAAATAACCTAAATATAACCTAACTCTCACATGTTGGATGGATCTTCTGCTTTCACTCTGTTTGGATGATGATGAGGAATGATGTAGCCGCCGTCCACGGTGCCGTATAAACACTAAATATTTAGGTGATTTGTTGTTAAATTGTTTTAAAAAAAGTTCTCGCTGCAGACGCAGGTTCAATTCCGACCCGCCCTTTGCTGCACGTTATCTCCCCTTCTCCCTCTATTCCCCTTAACGCCTCGACTGTCCTAGGAAATAAAAGGCTTAAAAGGTTTTCAGACCCTAATAACTGGTTTCGGTCTCTGATGAGTGAGCTCCGATCAGGTCGTGGTCTGCAGCGGAGCTTTTTAGTGTTTCCGCGATGGCCGAGCCCCCCCCCCCCCCCCCCCCCCCCCCCCCCCCCCCCCCCCCCGGTCCGTCTGCAGGACCCGGAGCTCACCACCATGGTTTCAGTTGGACTGTTAAAAAGTGTTGAGATAATTTAAAGGTATTTATTTAGAAGTGGGCCGGCTGCTAAATATCTCTCTATGGCGCTGACAATGGTGTTATGATTCAGATGGACTCCCTGGACAAGACAGTGCTCACCCGACTGGCCAATAGGAACGGGGCCCTGCCCATGACGCTACTTTCACATCGAGAGAAAAATCCTGAAAACGAGAGCAAAAAACTGAATGGAGAGCAAAGAATTGGGTTTTGAGAAGAAAGAGTAAATCCTTTTTTTTTGAGAGAATTTCTTATCAAACTGATAGCACAAAATATATATTTGAGAGTTAAAAATATTTTGCGAGATTTTACGTTTTGAGAGAAATAAAAAAAATTCACACTGATACCAAAAATATGTATTTGAGAGTTTAAAAAGTTTTTTTTTTGCTTTTGGTATGAAAACTTTTCCTCTCAGATGTTGTTTTCTTTCTCTCGGATCTTTCTGGTCCCTGTCATGTAATAAAGAAACCTTTCTAGCTCCATGCCATAACATACCAGCTGTCAGCCCGTGCCCTCCCTGTCACAACTCGTGCCGTAATCAGCTGGAACTGAGAGCCAGAGACACCAGAAAACGCACGTTCACCCCTGGGGAGGGGGGGGGGGAAAGGGTGGGGGGGAGGGGGGGGGGGTCTTATCTGTAATCACATGCATTCATTCAAACAATGACGTCTATTGATGCGACGCCGTGACCCAACATCGGGTCCTAGGCCGTGCGTGCAGGGATGAAGTCGCGTTTGGCTCCGACAGTGATGAGACGTCTGCAGGGTGGTAAGGGTTAGGTGCAGCACCCGAGACGCTTTGAGCAGCACCCTAAGCCGAATTAATATAACTAGAACACTTTTTCAGAACTAATGATTGTAGTTGGCCTTCTTTAGCTTCACGTTTTGTCTTTAAGTTTTTGGAGTGTTGTGTATTTGTTATCTGCTTTAGCTTTTCCAACGTTTTAGACACAGATAAAGGGAGACAACGGTCCAAAATGATGTGAAAAAAGTGACGCAATACAACCACAAAGGGACACACACACCGCCTACAAAGACACGCCAAATGACCATTGAGACCCGAAACAACCCCAAAGGAAACACAAATGACAAAAAAAGACACGGACACTACAAAGAGACCGAAAAAAACACACAAATAGACGTAAGATGTAAGGGGAACATTTTTCCAAATTGAAAAACTGAACATTTTCTTGAGGAAGGATGCATGTGTTCCCCACACAATCAACACTGGCCGACACACACTGCGTTTTGTTATGAACATTTTTTAACGGTATTTAAACCCTGTTATGCTCCGTCTCTCTGTCACTCTACACACACACACA
>NC_048417.1:3268197-3273446 GCF_013103735.1 Etheostoma cragini
AAAACAGTGTTTCCAATTTTATTTTATTTTTAGACCCCCATAGTAATTTTTCTACATAAAGTCGTATTGTCCAGCAAGCATGCGAGATATTTCTCTCCTGTAACCGTCCAAACAGTCACTTCTCTCTGAATCTGTTTCGTTAGGAGTCTTCATTCATCTTTTTCCTTCCCTTTGTAGAATTTCTCATTTAACTTCCCAGGTAGCAACCTAAGCAACAATCAAGAGCTGCAAAGATTTATCTATTTAACAAGTAGTTGTCTCCTAAATGGATTGTTAACTATATTTTGATAGGCGATTTCATTGTTTGAGTCATTTTTTGTGTAAAAACAATGAAAGATCTCTGATGTCAGCTTGTTAAATGTGAATATCTTCTAGTTTCTTCTCTCTCCTGTGACAGTAAACTGAATATCTTTGAGTTGTGGACAAAACGAGACATTTTAGGTTAGAGGGAAACATTTTTAGAGAAAATTACCATTAATTGCAGCCCTAAAACATCCTTCATGCTCCTGTCAACATAAATCTACCTTCCACTGAACCATGATGCCGTGGTTGTCATGCTCTCCCTTTAATTTAATTAATTTTAATTTATTCTCTTTATTGATCCCCTATGGGGAAATTACAATGTACAGTTTACAGGCTTGTGGTGATGAGCAATGTGCTATAGGTGCCAAAATAAATCTAACATTTGGTACTTCCAATTTGTGTTTTTATGGTTCATGTGTGCAATGAACATTAAACTTTGTGAGAAAAACTCATGGCAGAGAATTGTGATATAATTCTAATCTAAAAAAATAGTGATTGATATTTCTCCTGAATCGTGGATGCTATATATATTGATATATTGGCGGGCCGATATCGGGTATTTACTAATTTATCGGTATCGGGATTTCTAAAAATGTAAGACAGCCAATCGCAGACTTTATTAGATCTTGGTAGAAGAATGCTGCCTGCTGATTGGCTCACTGACGCTGATAAGATTGACATGAGAGTCATTTCTACCGCTGCCTCCATTGGTTAGTTCATGGTATTGTGCGACTTTGGTGTTTTAAAGGGTTAGGAAGTAACAAAACAAGAAGAAAGGTAAAAGACAAGAAACAAGCTAGTCCGTGGACGCTGTAGTGCTCATCTAATGTATAATATATAAGCTTTTAATCAATCTAGGCCATCACAAAGCCTCTGTTAGTCTTTGGTGCCATTAATTATTTCAAGCTACATTATCTAATTTAATATTTAAAACAGGAGGGCGAAGCATGTGAAGTCACTGGTCTTGCTATTGTTTTTAAATTGAAATAAAAATGAATGAGTAGATATAACGAACGACAGAGCGAACCACGATGAAGATGATAGAGATGATGAAGATGTCGACCCCGTCGCTAGAAATCAGCGGAGCTGTGTTTTAGTGCTAACGGTCTTTGATGCCATGGCAACCGGTGTCGCCCACAGCCCCACTCGGCTACAGACAGACAGAGCTCCGTGGTCATTATGAAGCATTACAATGAGACTTAACGGTCACCAGGTTATAACACAGCTACAGCTGAACATCTGACATGTATCCAAGCGTTGACTCTTTAGTTTCCTTTCGGCTTGGTTTTTAACTTGAAACGACGGATCTGAAATGACGTTTAACAACACTAGTTAACGTGGGAAAAAGGCGCCGCAACAGCCGTTAACGTTAGTTAACCGTTAACGTTAGAGAACGTTACGATAAAGTTGGACTTAACCGTCATCAGGTTATAACCCAGCTACAGCTCAATGTCTGATATTTATCACAGCTTTCGCTCTGTAGTTTTCGTTTGGGTTGGTTTTTAAATGAAAACGACGGATTTGAGAAGACTTCTAACAACATTGATGTAGCAAAAAGCCGACGCAACAACCGTTACTGTAGTTTTACATCAGGCTCGATACAGTTACACCACAGAAAGGATTCAAACGGTCCAACAAACAGCGAGACCGACAGGAAAAAAGACACGGAGCTTATAACCGGTTAAGAGCATAAGACCGGGGAATTTTCGGGCTTGGAAAGACTCTCGGAAAGCTACCGATTAACCGTTGGTTTCTCGCCCAAATACAGCGTGTCCCATGACTTTAGAAGGATTCCCCACAGTGAAAAGTTGCAGTTCACTCGGGATGAAAACCGTCGCTCCCAGGTGGAGCGGCTCAAACATTTCCCCACAACACTTCTTCCATGTTGAGAAGCAAAAAAAAAGGACGTTTTTTGTTGTTGTTGTTGTTTTAACAGACACGGAGGAACATGAAGACGATGGGAAATGGCAGCCTTACCTGGCAGAGAAGAAGGCTCGTTATGTCCCATGAAGAAAGCGGTAATAGCCGAGCAGCCGCCGTTTTCCGTCGAGCTCTCTGCTGCTGGACGTGTGTGTGTGTGTGTGTGTGTGTGTGTGTGTGTGTGTGTGTGTGTGTGTGTGTGTGTGTGTGTATTCACCGAGTCCTCCTGGAGGAAAGCAGCCGAGCTCCTCCAGCTGATGTCACCGGGACGGGGAGGGGCTTCATCGGGGCACATTTCCATCAGGACGTGATGTCACGTCACTGGATCATGAAAAAGATAGGCCTACTACTACTTTATGTTTCCTTTTAGATATTTTATTTCAAACAAAATAAGGGAAATACATTTAAAAAATACTACATAAAATATACCCTACAAACTTTTTTATTTCAAAGTTCATGCCAATCGACCAGTGTTCTAGTTTTTGTAAATCAGGACCAGAATCATTAATTCACCTTTTTTTTGGTTGTTTATTTTGTCTTACATTCTGGAAAAGTTTAGAAGATTATTTAACTTCTAAAACTTCACACACAATTACATTAGAAGGAAAACATATAATTACATTGTTTGAGTGCAAAGATAGGAACTTAAGTGATATTATCAATCTTTTCATTTTACTAGGAACATTTCATATTCATAAGTCCAAATTCTCTAATTCAAAACCCTGTTTTAAATTATTTCAAATTGAAGTTGATACTTACTTTGAGTCTCTTAATTTAATAACAAACAAAAAAGCTATATTTATTTCTGACATTTATTTAAGGTTGTTTAATTGAGGATTCATATTGTAACACTTTACTTTTTTCTTTACAAGGCTGTCACATTTTTATTTCTTGTTTTTATCTTTTATTATGACTATTTTTTCTATTTTGTTATTATTTATTATGTAACTGAGATGTCTGATTCTTTGTTCTGTTTTGTTAAAATAAAGCAATTAAAAGATTAATAAAAAATACTACTACTTTATGTAAATCAAGTTGTTTTTCTTTCTCTTCATTATTATTGTATTTGTTGTATCTCCGCTGGCGTACCTGACCCGTTTGTAGGCTACTGTATACTTATGTGTAAAAAAAACAACACAAACTGATAACTGATGATAATTCAGGCGCTTTTGAATATGGTATTAATTACATTATTCAAAATGCCAAGTTTTACATTAACAAGTATAAATTCTCTGACTCACTTCCTAATTGTTTATATTTTCTCATAGAACTGAAATCTGTTAAACCACAACAAAAAAGGAAACTTTTCCCCCTAAAACCTCTAACTAGATGGGATTTTATGTTTACTTGTACCTCTTTTTATTTATATTATTTATGTAATGTATGTATGTTATTTTTATATTTTTATCTAAAATGTATGTATTTTTTATGTATGTTATTTTATATTTGTTATGTAATATATGTATGTTATTTTATATTTGTTATGTTATATATGTATGTTATTTTATATTTGTTATGTAATATATGTATGTTATTTTATATTTGTTATGTTATATATGTATGTTATTTTATATTTGTTATGTTAAATATAAATGTTATTTTATATTTGTTATGTTATATATGAATGTTATTTTATATTTGTTATGTTATATATGAATGTTATTTTATATTTGTTATGTTATATATGAATGTTATTTTATATTTGTTATGTAATATATGAATGTTATTTTATATTTGTTATGTAATATATGTATGTTATATTATATTTGTTATGTAATATATGAATGTTATTTTATATTTTTTATGTAATATATGAATGTTATTTTATATTTGTTATGTAATGCATGAATGTTATTTTTTATACAATGCGTTGTATGTATGTTATTTTATATATCTTCATGTAATATATATGCTAAATTATATTTTCTACATAATAAATGTATGTTATTTTACATTTTTCTCCTCAGGAAGGAACTTGTTTTGGTGGAACGTGTACTTTCAGAAGTAGTTGTACTCGTGCAACAGAAACCTCAGATTGGACAGATAGTCTAGCTAGCTGTCTGGATTTACCCTGCAGAGACCTGAGGACCAGGTAACCATAGTCCTCAGAAATCCACCAGAGGTTAGAACGCCAACACAGAGACGGGGGGACGGGGACGGACATCCGGCTGGAATAAGGGACATGCGGCGTAATTTCTGGCGGCAGTGGAAGCAATCCTGGAAGTCCTGAGTTAAATCTCCTTTGTTTTAACCCTAGATAAAGCACGTCTGCCTGTAGTATCCACTGGGGGCATTGATTCATGCATGCATCATGGTTGTCATTTGTGACTATTTTTAAAACAAAAATTCTCAGAATCAATATGTTTTTTTATTACCCCCCACATACACACACACACACACACACAGACACACACACACACACACACACACACACACACACAATTGTTCACTTAAATGTGTTCTGTTTATAGGATACTGCAAGCAAAACAGAGCAAAATCAGATAATCCATGTTCATCCTTTCCGTCCTGTTCTTCTTTAAACATGAAATATATTCCAGACGGACTGACTCACATGGGATGTTTATACTTCCTGGAAAACTATCAGTTTTTAGAAATCCGTCTCCTTCTTCGGTTTACAAAACAAACGTAGCAATGTATTTTCTGCTTAGTGTTTTTTTGGTTGTAAAAGCTGTAACTTTTAGCACAGACAGAACCTGCCCGTCCTTTATTTTGGGATCAGTTCTGGTCTCATCTCCTTTATCACAACTCAAAAACCTCGTTGTGTCAGAGTACAGATCTCCAGTCACAATGAGTCCATTAGCATTTGAATGCATCACTGTATTCAACAGGCTTTGAAAACGCACCAAGTTTAATTTAGACATTGCCATGGGGTCACTGAGCATTTGCATGGGGCACTTTCCATAAAATCATCTCTCAATGCAAATCCAACTAGGCTAACTGAAATGAAACCATGCCGATCTCTAGGTGTGGTGAAGGGTACGTGATGATGATGATGGGGGGGGGGC
>NC_048417.1:3273546-3286124 GCF_013103735.1 Etheostoma cragini
CTGTATTTTAACATGGGGGGGGCGGTGTATACTTATTCCACCTGTATTTTAAGGTAGACCATTTTCTTATTCACGATACATTATTCATTCACAAAGAACATTGGTGTCTTTAATGGTTGGATTTTTCCAACTTATTTTAATTAAGGCATTAAGATCAATTTCCAAAAGTCAATCTTTTTTTCCTCCTCTTTTTCGTCAACTTCAGCGTGGGTTCATAAACTAATGAGCACCACTGTACATACAGAGTGACTCAGTGAGACTACCATAGACTGTAATAATGATAATGGACGTAGCAGCAGTGACGTTACCCATTGGTTTGTGGACCGCTGTTTTGAAGTCTCAAGTTTGGCAATTTGGCCGTCGCTAGTGTTGTTTATGTCTGCAATGGTGCTTGGCTAAGCGAAACGCTACAGAGGGAAAGTTGGAGATTTCCAACCCTTCTGAAGCACAAACCTCAGAGTACCGCCGCCGTTCATCTGCATGGACGAGAGAAAATCTGCAAACCTTCCGTTAAGTTACTAGCTAACGCTCGCTCAGTTGGCAGAACGCTGAACAAGACATTTCTAGGCGACATTAATGTTCCAGTTAACGTTAAGGAAGTGAAATCACACAGAGGGTCAAAGTTTAAGATAAAAACACGGACAGCTGCCAAGAACATGTTGAGGTCGTTTATTTTAATCTCCACAGTGTTAGCATGGTTAGCATCACTTAGCTTCTGTCCTGACTGACAGGTGCTAAAGCATCCCCTGCTTTACTGTCTGTTTTTGAAATAAATGGGACAACAAAACAAACATCACGCTGTGTTAAAGAAGACTTCCAACTAGCCATTGAGACGATTAACTAATTATGAAAATGTTTACTGAGGTAATAAATCAAGTAGGCTAATTTTCTCATTGACTTCTATAGAAACAGACTTCTCGTTGGAGCCAGAGGAGTCGCCCCCTGGTGGAAGTTAGAGAGAACACAGCTTTAAGGAGCTTCAGCGTTGACTTCCCTTTAGTTTTACTTTGTGTTGTTTTGGGTGGAGAAGTGATGGATTGGAGGCCTGCATCTTTTTCTGTACTGCTGCGTACCGTCTGGAAACGAACCAAATAAATAATTCATCCAATATTTGTTGAGATATTTCAGTGTGTGCCAAAGTGATGGACAAGGCCGACGTCTAAAAAGCAAAGGCAACTAAAAGTAGAATATACATATTTGATTTATTTATGCAGCATTGAGATCAGTGTGATGAATGACAAGGCGGAGAAGGCAGGAATTGATTGACTCTGAGTCTCCTGTCTGAAATAAATCAACTGACTGTCTGCAATGAATCAGACTCTGGGTTCACATTTGACAGATAAGCAGGCAGCCCCAGCACGTCTATAACACTCGCGCTACGGGGCGGACAGCTAATACACACTGCAAAATAACTCAGAACACCCAACAGATTGTTTCGGGATTCATATAGCCATAAAATTGAGCAAGCTTTCATCCCCACAAACCCAGAAGAAAACACAAGTACATACAGTGAACTACCGGATTACAAATAATTTCATTCATATTCAATGTAACACATCGGCTCGTTAAAATGCATGGGGTTTCTTTTATATATGAAAATATGCAGTGTGACATTAGGCAGATTGTAGAATAGATCATAAACATGTTACAGTACGTGCTTGCACATGGAACACATGGAGCCATTATTGCAGACTCTTCTGGCACGTATTGTAGATCCTGCAAACCTCTGTCTTCAGGCGAATGCACTGATGGCTTCTGGGTAGACTGAGCGTCTGTGTGAATATTTGGCTGAGTGAGAACTGTGTGCCTGTGCCACTCGACAGACAAAAAACACTGAGGCATGACTGGAGTGTAGATTTTTTACTTAATTTGTTTGTCATTTTGAGATTTATTTTGAACTTTGCAGCTAAAGTTTGTGAGTGCAAATAGTCAAATGTGTGTGTACACCTGTGTATGCCAGCCAAATGTGTGTGTACACCTGTGTATGCCAGCCAAATGTGATAGGTGAAAGCTGAAATTAAGGATATAACCACAGAACACCTGTGTCACACTCAAGGAATGAGGTCCCTACGCAGATATTGATCCGTTCCATATATATATATTTAGGTTCATAATGAAGACTAGTTAGCCCATCTAGTTTTTGTATCTTTGTTTTTGTTGCTATTTTCGATGTGTAAACACATTATCCTTACATAAACTATATCTCTACATCTATCTGTACATCTCTTGTTAGCAGGATGATTCCAGTGTTCCACCTTTAAAAGAAAACGAGCTGAACGGCAAATGTGCAGCGTCAGAGAGAACGCTCTGTAAGCCACCTGATTGTACTGTCTGATGGTACAAAAACACTGCTTACTGTGAGCAAGTGAAGCCCAGATAAGCACAATGAAGCATGACTCAGCTCCTGGTGTGCAGATGTCAGTTCCAGCTGTTCCTCTGAAAGAAAAGCTGGAAGTAACCACACAAAGGCGGGAACACCGACCTCCGAGCACCTATTGACACTTTGCCTTCCTCCACTTCCCACCATAGTTTCGTGAGACCGTTCTCAGCGGGAGTTGACTTGAGTCCACCTTGACGTGTGTACATACGGTTTTCTTTAAATCATGAACTATTGTGTATCATCAGTTAATATTAACTGTGAGGCATGTCAGTGTTTAGCCAGGAAGTAATGAATAGATGTGGAAGTCTTTGTCTTCAGTCTTGGCATCCCACATCCTGATGACTCTTTATGATGTTACCATGACTACTATCTTTCACTTAACCCACGTGAATAGCTTCAGTTGCCTAAACAATAAGTACTACTGAGGCAGAACGTATTTGCTGTAAGTCCAGCACACACCGGAGGGGGAAACAATTCATCTCTCTCTGTTGACTTTGTAACGCGTGAAAGGACCTCCTCTTCAAGTCCGTCTGCTGGCAAACATCAAGAAAAACACCTAAAAGCTGTTGTGTGGTGGGCTGCACTGCCAACGATGGAAAGAACCCAGGACTAAGTTTGCATGAGAGGTCAAGGGGAGAGAGAAATAAGTTTTTAGGAAGACGAAAATGGATCCAGAGACAACGAGACGTGACGCATCAACAGGAAGAGATCCTGACGCTCGGCATGGACACTTGTCATCACCCAGTTTTAGGCTAACTACATTTCTTTAAGTTAAGTTAAAGCACTTTTTTCCATTAGATCTGATGTGTTCTAGTTAAAATGTGAGTGAAATACAAAGCTATGCAGTATTATGTTCTCACAGGCCTTAGCTTTCCAACACATAGAGCTAACATCACAGTTAACTGACACAGGTGTGTTTAGGTGTCTTAAATGCGTTTAGACCCCGTCCTCAACAGGAAATTGCTTAGCTGCAGTGTCGGTACTACTAACTAATACTAACCACTACTACTAATACTACTACTAGCACACTGTATATAGAGAAGTACTTCACTGAACAAATATCGAAACTATGTCTTAAAATTCAACCAATCCTCCAAACCATAAAGGATATCTGTCCTTTGTTCTTCCCCTCTAATATGATCCTCTTATCTAAATTTGCTATTTTTAATTTAACCCTTGTGTTATCTTCCCGTTAAAATTGAAAATTAACAATTCTGTTGATGCTTTGTATCAATATTTTAAACTTTTTCTTATGTTTTTGTCCCTTTTTCAACATTTTTTATGCTTTTTTCCCAATGTTTGTCCCTTTTGACGTTTTCAACACTACGTAAAACTAACTTCAGTTTTACAGTTATTTTTGGAATTTGTGGTCAATAAACCTCATTTATTTAAATTATACCTAATGTTTGAGTTAGAAAAGCTGAAATTAGGAATTATTTAGACTGAAATTAAAGGAAAGTACGTTGATGGATAATCACAGACTGGAATATGGCAACTTTTACTCAATACTATTTCAAATGCTATAAAATTGAATAAGACGCCCCAAAATTACCCATCTAGATCCCCCCAAAAGACCGTTATGTGGAATCAACCATTTTATTTTGGGTAGATAAAAAGAACATCGATATGTGAAAATGGTTCAATTTGACCCGAGGACACGAGGGTTAAAATGGGACTCAAACACCGGCCTCCCGGGTGAAAGTCCTGCGTTTGCCGTGGTCATTTATTGGGTAAACAACAAAATGCCGATTGTTGTTAGTTGTCAAGGTGACAACTTACCCTCTCGCCACAGAATACACAACAATGGCTGCCGCTCTGCCCATTCTGTTACGCTAATTTCAATGCAAATGGCCTTTCTATCCATTTTACTTCTATGGTTTTTATCCTGTCACCTTACTTCCTGTTTTGCTCCTGTCATAACTGCTGTGGCCACTAGAGGGCACCGCTACTATAAACAATAATGAGTCCTAATTGTTGCGTGAACAAACAACCTATGAGGCCAATTTTTGGAGGACAGTCTCTTTATTAGCATCATAACATTTAAAAGCTCGGGTTCAGAATTAAAAGGGAAACTACCACAGCTGCAGGACAGACAGAGTGGAAATACTGCAGATTAAAGTGCGGATTGCAGTGTGGAAACATGTCTACAGCAACACCCTGCGGTCGGGGCTCTGTGTAAAAACTTTAATGGACGCCTATAGACCGTTATGTTGATGCCGAACTTCATGGCGGCAGCGAGTGAAGTCGGGGCGTCTGCATGAAAGGAAATCTGCTGAAAAACAACTTAAATATTTAACGAGCAAACCCCTCAGCATCTGTCGCGCTGTTGTTGGAAAAAAAGGGAATGTAAACACACTCGGGGAATCCTGATTGCTCACAGCTCGCTAAACTGCAGGAAAACACAACATGAGCAGTATCTGGAAGAAAATGGGGTTTCAAATCAGACAGACACAATTATTTTGAATTTAGCTCCTCAAAGGCTCGATCAAGTTCAACACAACTTTCACACAGAACTATTTCAATCAGGAGAGAAATGTTGGCAGATATGCAAATTAGGTTTAATTTACAATTCAACAAAATTAGAGATTAGACTCCCTTGCTAAACGAATAGTTTGTATGTCTACATAGGGGTAGAGAACCATCAGCCCCCCCCGATGGTATCTGGACACCGGTGGTGATGACGAAGGAGGCTCCGGACCGGTCAGCTGGAGAAGATGACTGGAGGTGGGTGTGGTGGTGTGGTTGTTTGGTTGTGGGGGGGTGGAGGGTTGCACTCTTTGCCTGCAACTACAGCTGAATGGCACAGGGAGAAACAGATTATTTAAACCAGGATTGGGACTCTGTGATTGGCCCTTGCCAGTTGTGTAAGAGTCTGATTGGTTAAGCAGGAAGGTGAACAGCTGATTCCATTTAGGAAGAGAGCATTGATTAAACGAGGTCTCCCTGAAAGCACTTAACCTGAGCTACATTTAAACCAGGAGAGACTAGTTGCAGACATGCTACAGTTATACACAGCAAAACAGTTCATTTATCAGGACGGGATTTAGAAAAGCACCGATAACAGTTAGGTATCCTGAAAGAGTTTGCGCAGAGCTACGTGACTTGTCACATGTACAGGCTACTGCCGTAAGTGTTAGTGACACCTGTGACTGGTCAAAAGTCTGTTGCAGGAAATGCCAATAATCTGTGTTGTTTGCAATGAAACCAGGCCATGTGACAATTTGGAGAATCAGGGTACTAACGGATAAGCTTCACCAAAGCTTTTTCACTTCATTCATTTCAAACCGACATCTGTCAAACGCAGGTGTAACTGATAATAATCAGCCCCCGCCGGGATTTCTTGTAATTATTGATGTTTAAATGAAATTCAGCTGGAAAACAAAGTACAGCTATCAGGAGAACTGGCGGATTATAATTTGCATGGCAGCTGGATTCTGGCCCTATTGGCCGAGAAACAGTCGGATCTTGTCGGACTTTAAGTTGAGAAGTTTGTCTTCGAACAGCAACGGACCAAACAGCGTCCGGGGAGCTACTCGCAGCTATGGCTGTGGTTTGGGTGTGTGTAGTCTCACATTACTTCCTCCACAGCGCTGTGGTCTGTAACCCTAGTCCTCAGAAATCAGCCGCAGAGTTAGAGCACCAACACAGAGAAAGAGGAAGGGGTGGACATCCAAAAAGGCAACAAAAAGGTGATGAAAAGGCGTCAAAAAAGGCAACAAAATGACAGTCTAGCTAGCTGTCTGGATTTACCCTGCAGAGATCTGATGACCAGGTATCCATAGTCCTCAACAATCCACCGGAGGTTAGAGCACCAACACAAGACTTAATCAGCAAAGTTGCAGCGATACCATCAGCCGGTGTGAGTCGTGTTGAGAGGGGCCTCTTCAGAGCTCTGCAACTTTTCCCAGCGACACTCTGAAACGGTTTCTTTTATCGCAAATCTTTGGTCTGAACTTTAGCTTTGAGGAGACGCCAGCCACAATCCTAAGAAAGCCATTTTGCCCTCTTGTACCCAGGATCTAGTTATTTCCGCCAGGTCCCTGGCACCTGAGTGAAATGCCAAATGACATCATTAGTGCTTTTTGTAACACCTGTGTGTGTGTGTGTGTGTGAAATGTCAAAATGTCTGCTGAGTGGCAGGAATTTCAAAAAAGGTTGAATCACTGAGTTTACTTCAGTCACGACTGATTAAGAGTCTCCGGATCGTCTCCATGGTGAACCATGTTGTACAAAATGATGAGATGAGAAGGATGAGAGGATGAGAGTGCACAAGAGATCATGCAACATTATCTCTCCTCTCAGAGTTCATCCTTCAGTGGAAAATTACACCCTCATTATCATGATGATTATGATTGTGGAGTTCACAAAGGTCCGGCCGCGTCGTCGTCTCAGTGCAGCTTTTTCATAATGCATGAAGTGATGTAGGCATTAAATTAAGGTTTTGTAGCTTTAAAAAATGCTTTCAGTGCTGTAACATACCAGAAATTCTAATTATGAACGCACAATGCAGCTGCCAAGTGGTTGTGTAAGTCAGAGATAAGGGCGAGGGCTCAGTCTCTTTAAAAGCACTGATAAGGGCTCGTAAATTATTCCGACTTCGAGGTGAATCAGTCTGAACCTTCAGTTTGAGTTCAAGAGGGATACAGGACAATTTACAATGTTCATTACTTCCTTTTTGTGGGGCTGATGCTGCAGAAGCATCAATCTTAAAGCTCAACACTGAGCACAAGACACCTGATGTCTCTTTACTCATTACGCCTGGTGCAAGAACCACTCCTGACACGTTGGGTTAACCCTCATGTTGTCCTCGGGTCAAATTGACCCGTTTTCCTGTATCAATGTTCTTTTTAACTCCCCAAAATAACATGATTGATTCCACACAACGCTCTTTAGCAAGTACACATCTCTACTTTCATCAATTTTGGAGTGAAGCATTAGAAAACTTAATTATGGACTTATGGAAACAAAGTGGTTTTGAAATAGTATTGAGTAAAAGTTGACATATTCCAGTCTGTGGCTATCATCAACAACCATTCCTTTAATTTCAGACTAAATAATTCCTAATTTCTGCTTTTCTAACTCAAACATTAGGTATAATTTCCTACAAATGAGATATATGGACAATCAATTCCAAAAATAACTGCAAAACTAAAGTTAATGAGTAAGTGTTAAGTAGTTTTTAGACCCTTTAAGCCAGCAGACCTCCTGGATCCCTCCTGGGTCTGGACTCCAACACTGGTAAACTCAAAACAAATAGTTATACAACAGAATAATAATCCAAACGTACTAAAAGATACTGCTGCATGACCAACTAAATAAAGTATGGTGTATGTGAAATGAACCAAGTGTCCTGTGAGTTATTGGTAATTAAATAAATGTTTGCAACAAATGCGTAATATGTACGAAAAAAGCATTTAAACTAATCCTAAGGAAAAACATTAAAATGCATGAGTTTACCGCTCTTAAACTGGTTGTGTGGCCATCACAAGCTTCCTTTTTTAAGAAGGACTTCAGATCTGAATTCCAAGTCTTCCAAAGCTGATTGGACTGACCGCTGTTCTCCAGCAGCAGCGGCCATCTTCTTTGTTTTCAAGTAGCAGGGAACTCACGCAGAACCGTCCCACTCTGCCGTCCTTATGTGAAGCCCGCCTACCGACTCTATACACATGTGATTGACCGGACTAGAATTGGGTTTTTCCAGCTCTCAAGCCAACGGAGAGCTGCTAGACGGACCCTAGCAGCAAGTGCGTCTAGATTTCTAGGCTTTAGATACTAAAAGACTTCTGAAGAAGTTGAAGTATCAACTCAAGCTTTTTACTCAAGTTAAATTGTAAAAGTACGGGTTTCAAAACTACTTAAAGTGTAATTTAAGTGGGGAAAAAATGACTTTAAGGACAAAAACTGATACAACCACACACACACACACAGACACACACACATCCGACCTTTCCCTTTAAAGCTTCAGTACGAGAATGGGGAATGTATGAAATGATAAATCACATTCAGGGTTGGCAGGTGTGAAAGCAGTGGACTCAGAGACAGCATATCACACCGCAGTATCAACACAACACGTCTGTTTTATGATTTCCTCCACAGAAAGAAACAAACAGATTGTCTGCCCGATGGATGGAGTTCACACTCTGGGGAGAGCACTCCCGTCTCCATTACATCTCCAACACGCAGTCCAACTTACTGCACAGGCTCATCAAATCTACACAAGATGAGACCAAATTACAAATTCAATCAGCTGTGCATATGACTCTATTTCCCTCCGTCTCATGTGGGACTTCAGCAGTTCACAGAAAGATAATAAATATTTAATGAAAGAGGAGATTAATGAGAAAAGCCAGAGTATTCTTGAGGGTATAAAACATGATTTAGTGGCATTTTAATGTCACAGAGACTGTCCTCTGTCATGGTAACGTGCTGTCATCTTTCCCCATTTACAGTGTAACACATCAATCTGTTTGGAAATGAAGTGCTGCTACGTGTCTTCTGTATCTATCACACGCTCATCACAGCCCGCTATGTAATGGTGATGTGACACATGTCTGGGAGCTTGGGCCGAGGCGCATTGGTATTCAGCTCACAGGTGAAGCTGAAGCACGGCGGAAAGCCTCAGAGGAAGGTGTAGTTCAGGTGTTTTCACTGGTTAGACACACAGAGAGAGAGAGAGAGAGAGAGAGAGAGGCACCTTCTCTGCACTCCTCCGAACACAATATGTTCAACAAAGTCCTTCACGCAAACACATTGCTCATAAGCATGCATGCAAATTCCATTAAAGAATATTATATTCAGAAAGAATAATGTATCTGCGTGGGACTGGGCTTTAAATCAACACCCACAAACCCGCCATATGTAGGTGAAAGTTTACTCAGCTAGCAAATTTGGCCAGTGATGAATACATCAAACAACCCTTTGGGCCCTTTCTTGCACCCGGCGCAGCACGACGCAACACCTAACGTTAGTGTCATTGCTATTTTAAGACGTCCAGTGCCCACGTGGTTTAAATAGCAAATACATCTACAACCGTCTGTGCGCCCATGGGCGTGCTGGTCCTACAGGGAGGTGTGTTCAAGTGCATTCGGGGTGTATTTCTATTTTGAGGCAGCAGGAAGTGATCACGCATCTGGTAACTCAGCATTTCATTGTTATTTTAGCAGTGCATTAGTAAAATGTGCCGAGGCTCGTGCACGGCGCATGTACACACACATGCAGAAGAAGCAAAGTGGCAGTTGGTCTAGCCCCCCCAGGGAAAGAGACCTCAGACACGTTATTAGGGACCACCAAGGTCTATATAAAAGAGACTTCAGATACAGTATTAGGGACCACTAAGGTCTATATAAAAGAGACTTCAGATACAGTATTAGGGACCACTAAGGTCTATATAAAAGAGACTTCAGATACAGTATTAGGGACCACTAGGGTCTATATAAAAGAGACTCCAGATACAGTATTAGGGACCACTAAGGTCTATATAAAAGAGACTTCAGATACAGTATTAGGGACCACTAGGGTCTATATAAAAGCATCCAAAAAGCACCATGCATGTCATGGGACCTTTAAGGTCACATTTTGATTCAATCGAGATTTTAAAATGTATACATTCCTGCTTGGTTGCTGAGCTCATTGACATATTCATGGATTTCTCATGAAAGTATTCAATCAGAAACAAACATATCCTCATGGGAACGTTTTTTACAGAAGACGACTAAAGCTCAGCAGCTGCAAGGAATAGTTCAACATTCGGGGAAAAAACACATATTCCCATTCTGTCCTACAGTGGAATGAGAAGATCAATACCTCTAAAGCTCACTGATTAACACATTATTATTACACACTGTATTTACATTGGTGTAAATGCAAGCTGGACGATTGTCCCATCAACTTCCATGGCAGCTTGTTTCTCCGATCTCGCTTAATACTGGACCAACGTCAAAGACTGTTGTTCCATCGGTCACTTAGACACAAACACAGGTTTAAAAAAACAGTAGTTACCCTTTAAGACTTGAGATTTGCTTGTGACTTGCACATGTGTGACTTACTCTCATCTCTGCTTACTTTACCTTTAAATAAATGAAAAGACAAACGTGTGTAAATTAATTTGAATGGTGACAGAAGCAGGTGTTTCCACCCTGATGGGTGTAATCTCTGCATCTGCACCTCTTGATCCTCACCAGCAGGGACAGGGTTTGGGCGATGAAACAAGCACAGTTAATAACAACACAGTCATTCAGCAGCGAACCAAATGACTGTATTCACAATCCAATTATTATGATCCTGAGTGTGGCGAGACCCCTTCCTCCCGCTCAGCTTGATGCCATTTGTCACGCCATCAACCCAAATAAAGAGCCGATGGGACAGACGCTTCATTCACATCTGAACTGACGGACAAATGAGCGGCGGGTGGCCAGCTCTCTCCCAGAGCCTTTGATGAGTTCCCGAAGGCCGGCCTCTTCTCTCCCTCTCTCTCTCTCTTTACAAATCAGCCATCGCTTGTTTTCTACTCTGGCAGGTATTTTGAGTTTCCTCCAAATCAAATGAGAACACACTCTCATTTCAGGGTCTCCACCCAGCACGGTAATAATAAGGTGGACAAATGGAGCGGAGAACCGCTGGCTTCTTTTCTAGGGTGGAACAGTTGGTTTAGGACTGCGAGTGATCGGGTCGTTGTTTGGAGGGTACGCAATCCTACAATATGATTAAAAATGCAAAAGAATTAACTCCTCGCTGACAATCTCATCAGACGCATCCCGAGGGGGACATTTCATGGCAATCCTTCCCACAATGCATGTCACTGAGAACCCAACACAATCAACCAAATATAGCTCGGCGTTAATTCTTTCAGGAAGACCTAACTATTAAACGGTGCTCTCCTAAATCCATTCAGATGTTATCCTAATAAATGTCTATTTTATCATGCTGTGTATGACTGTAGCATATCTGCAACTAGTCTCTCCTGATATAAAGCTTGAATTCTTTCAGGAAGACCTAACTATTAATCGGTGCTCTCCTAAATCAATTCAGCAGTTGTCCTAATAAATGTATTTTATCATACTGTGCATTACTGTATATCTGCAACTAGTGTCTCCTGATGTAAACACAGCTCAGCCTCAATTCTTTCAGGACGACCTCATTCAATCAATGCTCTCTTCCTTAATGGAATCAGCTAGCGAAGGCGTTCATTTCCCTGCTTAACCAATCAGAATCGTACACAAATGGCAAGGGCCAATCACTGAGTCCCAACCCTGCTTTTAAACATCTCTTTCTCCCGGTGCTAGTCAGCGTCGTTGCAGGCAAAGTGAGCGATGTGAGGCTCAGCCTTGGAGCCGGGCCGTGCCACTTTGAAAGAATTAAGTTGGCAAAAGGTGAAGCCTTCCCCAGCTGCTGACACAGGTCCAACACTGTCAATCACAATTATAGTCTTAATTCTGATGAGTTTGGCCCGACTTCCTGCTGTCACACGTTGGGTGGACCATCTGAACTCAGAGAGGGAAACTCAATCAGTCACACGTTGGTTCGGCGTGCTCTGCTGAGTCTGGTGGACGTTTATTATTCTAACAAATGAGCAACACCCTTCGCCAAGGAGGTTATATTTTCAACTCGGTGTTCCTGTTAGTTTGAACCCATTCAACTCTGCTCATGATCAGAATACACTATTTATTTATTAGTCTTCCTTAAACCTCATTTCTTTTCTTTCTTTATTCCCTGGATGGTTATACATATCATATGTGTTGAGGATGTCAGAAACGTTGATTAAAGGGCCCGGTGATGTGATGTAATGGATGCTGCTGTAGGCTAATATGCTCTCCTACCGTGTGTGGGTCCCTTTGACGCTGCTACCCATGCACCTTGTACTGATACGGTTGTGTACCTGTTGGACTGTGTGTAGAACTTGTGTATTCATTTGTCTTGTACGTATTTATACTTGCCAGTCCTTCCAGGAAAGTTTTTTGTGATTGTTGCAGGCAAAAAATCCTTGATCATGTAGCACATTTTCTTAAAAAAATGCGATGGAATATGCGGGGTATTCATGCAATTTTATGTGATGAAATTGCGGGAACTTGCAAAAACTGTGGTTTGATGATACAGAGACTGTGTTTGTCTTGTTGGGTAATTATGTCACTATGGCAACAGTGGAAAATGGCTGCTCTTGTGTGAAATAAATGCAACATTTTTCCACTTTCTGCTAAGATAT
>NC_048417.1:3286224-3305938 GCF_013103735.1 Etheostoma cragini
TTGTTTGATTTATAATCACTTTATACTAAAAATATTAGCGTTCCAAAGGGTCACCCTCACATCGTGCATCATGCAAAATGTTAAATAGTGGTCCTGTCTGCTGGCTCTTCTGGTAAACAGTCATGATGACGCTAGCCTGGGACTCTCTGTGAGTATTTAGCTTCTTGCTGTGTTTTCTGGTTTTCCCAAATGTATGTAAAGTATTTGAAATATTTGAAATGCACAGCTGAGATGATAAGGCGTCAGTTAAGAACCATATTCTAATAGGTTTTACAGATACAGTGGTTGCATTAGAGACTTACATTTTGGAGACTGGACTCCTGCCCTTGGTGGAGGTCTGTGCTCTCTGAGTGGCTTTGTGTTGTCATTCTGAGTAATGACAACACAACTGTCGGCGCGTCCACATGATACAAGCCTTCTGTGAGCACGCAGTAAGTTGGGACCAAGGTGGCCACCGGTGATCGGTTCTGGGCAGACCTGGCTCTTCTTGAATGAGCCTTTTGTGATTTCTTGTGTGTCTGCTTGTGCTGTTAATCAAGACCTGATTGAGAGTGATTAGGGACACCTGTAGAGTTTCTTAACGAGACCAATCGGTGGATGAACGGCACCAACTGAAGAGGCAAATTGCTTCAGATCACGACAGAAGGACATCAAAAGTAAGATCTCACATGATATAAACTACCAACCTGTGATACAAATGGAACTATAAAAATATAGCCTTAGACACTAAATACTTTTTGACGCTGCATTCAATACACAAACTAACAACAGACAACAAATAAATCAAAGTTAGTCACTTTGTATTAATCTTTTAAGACTTATTTTGAGACTTATTTGGCGCCCATATTTCACTCTGTTTCACGTGATACAGACACGTACATACTCTCATGGTTGAAAGTGACTGCCAATTGATTTAAAAATGAAAAATAGTACTTGTCTATCATGTGTACCTGCATGTTTGTGCCTAAGAGTGTTTCTAGTGTCTGCTGCCCTCTGGTGGTGTGTATTTGCAATGCAGCCAAAAAACTGGTTTTCTCACACTACCCGCTACTGTCGACTGGAGTGCAGTGCATCAGATTTACTGGACAGGTTAAAGAACTGAAATGAAGAGATGCTCACAAGTCTCTGAGCTAGAGTCAAAGTCGTCTCAAGTCTCTGTACTTAGAGTCCAAGTCAAGTCTCAAGTCTCTGAGTTAGAGTCCACATCAAGTCTTGAGTCTTTGAGCTTAGAGTCCATCCAAGTCAAGTTTCAAGTCTCTGACCTTGAGTCAAAGTCGTCTCAAGTCTCTGAGCTTAGAGTCCACATCAAGTCTCAAGTCTCTGAGCTAGAGTCCACATCAAGTCTTGAGTCTTTGAGCTAGAGTCCATGTCAAGTCTCAAGTCTCTGAGCTAGAGTCCACATCAAGTCTTGAGTCTCTGAGCTAAACCAGTATTTCTGTGTGCAACATCTATTTTATGTTTAAGGGACAGTTACATGTTAACAAGCTCTAACTTCCCTAAGATAGAGGCATTAGTTGACGTAAAGAAACTAAAACAAGAAGGAAATCAATGTCAACAATAAAAATAACATTCATACAAATGTGGGCAGCAATGTGTTTTATTTTTAATCTGTCTAATGCTGTCAGTTAAAGGGGGAGTCGGCGATTTAGAAGGATTTTAAAAAGACAAATAGTTTTCCGTCAGTGCTCCTTCAGAACGTTAGCATGTGCCAGATATACCGTCTCTCCCAATCCCTTTCTCTTTATCTCTTTCAGACAGCTACTGTTTGGCACCCCCAAAACCCCCTGGATTACACACACACACACACACACACACACACACACACACACAGTCAGACAGAGCCAAAGAGCACATATAGCGCACGTTGCATTAACGAACACAGTGCTCAAAGGATCCAAAGTGTTTTCACTGTCGGCCATGTTGGCTCCACCCTTCAGCTCGTTGGCCGTTGACCGTGATTTTATGGTCAACGCTGTTCTTTATATAAGAGAAGTGACAGAGACGTGGTTTCATATCCAAGTAGAACAGAAGCTGTCTGATCTCTGAGCCTCTGTCCATTTTTAAAGGATTTCTTTCTAGTTGCACTTCCTGTTTCCATTGGAGGTCTTGTATTCCTACAATGATGGTGGAGAGTACAGTACAACAGCTACTAGCTAGCCTTTTCACAGCACATCGCCCAAAAGTACAAGACGACCAATGCTACAAAAGAAAACGTCCTTTTAAAGTGGTCACGTGTAAACTGTGTAAAACTGTAATTTAAAGGTTTAAAATTCACTGATTAACTGCTGCTCTGCTCTCTGTGGGGTCCTTTCAAAGTCCCTCCACTTCCGGTGGACCAACACGGACGTTATTTCAGGTAAAATATGTAATGTAGTGAACCGGGAGAGACAAATCATGTTTTGATCCCATGGCTTACAAATATGTTTGTCAGTTTAAAAGGTAATTTTGCAACTGACATTTGCAACATTTTTCATGAGCTGAAATCAAAGATCTAAGACTCTATCTATGTACAAAAGGCTTATTTCTCTCAAATATTGTTCACAAATCTGTCTAAATCTGTGTTAGTGAGCACTTCTCCTTTGCCGAGATGACCCATCCACCTCACAGGTGTGGCAAATCAGGATGCTGATTGGACAGCAGGATTATTGCACAGGTGTGACTTAGGCTGGCCTCAATAAAAGGCCACTCTAAAAGGTGCAGCTTTACTGAATCTGAAAACCAGTCTGTATCTGGTGTTATGGTTAGGGTTCATCCCCCTCTTTGGAAAGGAAATCTCAAACACTCCACCTTTGCATTTTCTAAAGGGTAAAAACGCTGTGTGTGTGTGTGTGTGTGTGTGTGTGTGTGTGCGTGTGCGCGCGCAGTGTTTGGAGCACCTCTTCGTCTGTCCAGACAAAATCGTCAACTTTTGTTTTTTGCTTGGCACTACTAGGGCGAGCTTGTCTAAATGTGGAATAAAAAGTGAGAAGGCAACGACACTTTTCTCTTCAGATCATTGTTGTCTAAACATAGCTAAACCAATCACAATGGTCTTGGGCGGCACAGCAGCCGTGGCTCTGCTAAATAGTCTCGAGAAGGAGCGTTTGCGCTTCAAGGTGTCTGTGGCTCAGTGGTAGAGTGGTCACCTGCCAATCGGAAAGTTGAGGGTTTGATCCCTGGTCCTACAGTCGAAGTGTCCATGGGCAGGAACCCCGAGCTGCCCCAGATGCGCTTGCGTATGTAACTACAGCAGCCTGGGCCACAGTGTATGAATGCGTGTGAATGGTTCCTGTACTATGTAAAAGTGCTTTGAGTAGTTTTTAAGACTAGAAAAGCGCTATAAGAGAACATTCCATGTACACTTTACCCCGCAAAGAAAATGCCACAGACAATATTAAATTAAGTTACCTGTTGCCGTGGGTACTTTGTCCACAGGAATCCCAAAAATGTCTTAAAAAATTATAATTCTAAAGCTCGAAGGTTGTTGTTTTTTCTGAAGAAAACGGGGTTTGAGAACGGCGACGCACAGAGAGTAGAAGATAAGGAACATCCCGGCGATTATCATGGAAATGAACCATGAAACCACGACACTGACATTGTCTGTCATTGATCCAGACTACGTGGCAACTCATAGTTAAGTTTAGCGGTTATTACAGTTAAGTCTGCCTTTGAGAAAATGAAAGCTCAGATGGACCGATCTGGAATCTTGCCCCTTATGATGTCATAAGGGGTAAGGTTACCTCCCCTTTCTCTGCTTTGCATGCCCAGGGAATTAGCTAGTCAGTGAAGATAACCAAACAGTAGCACCTCGGCTTTAATATCAACACATACAGTAGCACTGGTACAACTACTAGCTCATCTCATTGACCCGGATCTAAAGAGCTGCTGACACTGGTTGAATGATGTTAACATTACTGTGCCTAGCAGAAATGTGAGCTTTAAACTCTTTATAAAATGTTAGCGTTTTAACAACATGTGCAAGTGCACTGTGATTCAATGCTGCAACAAAAAAAGTACATGATGCCTTTAAAAGCATCCGGCAAAACAAAGAATGAAAATTCACTTTAATACCAGCGTGTTGAGTGAGAGTGTGTGAGCTCACAGCCAGATGCAGATGAGATGCTTTGTTTACCTTGCTGTGAGTAGTGAAAACACAGAATGGACTTTAACACATGTGGACTCTGAATGAGCCAAGTGGATTAGAGTTGAGAAAGCAGTAGCGTGGAAGTCAAGTCCGTAGCAAAAACACAGAATGCAAATTAGTGTATTTTGGGTATTCCCCAAGTGGAATGGGTTTGACTGACGGCGCTCTGACAAGTAAAAGGCAGATGCGCTGAAAAATGAGTGGGTCCGATATCAGTGGTCCCAATACATCGGTTCTGACGCCCATGCTCTAATGAAATCCTAAAACACTTTCACCACAGTGAACGGGCCATGAAGCTGCTAAGAAGCTGTTATCTGATGAATGTCGTCACTTTGAATCTGGTTATTTTCATGGTTCATGGTCATTGCGTCTAGTGGCCTTTTTTTCTTTTTTGGGGGGGGGGGGCCACTGAGGTGCCGTTGAGTCAGCAGCTGTGTTTAAACAGAAGAGTCTGAACCGTGTCGCGGTCACTGCACCGTTCCACCTGTTGCCACGGTGATCTGCCCCAATCAGACACAGTGGGAAGTTGGCCATGGAGGGTCATCAGGCTTTTTCAGGCACTTCATCATCATCGTTGTCCTCCGTCTTCTCCTCCGCCGGCCCCGAGCCTGCAACCATCACCGTGAAACGGGTCAGCTCATTGAGGCCACATTAACACCACAGTGTTTTCATTTTATTCTTCTTTTTTGTAAGCAGCGTTTTTGTGACAAAAATGATCTCCGTGCACACAAACGTTTTAACTCCTTTAGCAGAACAAATGTCCATATTAACACGTCTGATGATGCGTATCTAGTTTCTATTCTATCAGCTCGGGGTTCTATTAAAAAACGTATTGGCCATTATAAATACAGATACCAATAGTTCGGTAAATGACTAATATTGGCCCACCAAAATATCAGTTGGGCTAAAATATCTAAGCAACCTTACCGCTTAGACAGACTGCTGGCGTCGTTGTTTCCAAATGTCTCTGTTTGAGCCTGTTCAGACTAGAAAGTATGCCCGGAGTTTTCAAACCAAAACGGGGGTAGCAGTGTTATCACATGTCTCCATTTTAAGGTGCTCTGCAACGCCGCCGCATAGGGCAATGTGGACATGTAGCAAAATATATTTGTTTTTACACCGAAACATAGTAGTGTGGATCCTAGTCTACATGTACATGGGTGCTTTTTTAAGCATAGCTTTTACTCTGTGTTTCAACATACTCACAAACTGCGTTTTAGGTCACTGAAAATGGAAAACCCTTCAACTTTATGCTAACGAGGAACAGGCAACTCATCGCCTCACTTCTCTAAAGTCCCTGAAACGCTGCCTATTGAAGGGTGGGTGTTCGTACCGTTCCAAGTCAGGTGGACAGGTGACTTGTCGTTGTGTGTTTCAGGTGGGGAGCCCTCTGAGTTCTGTGATTGGTCGGAGGTGTGTCCGTCAGGGGCACTGTGACTGGGCGAGTCATGTGATTGAGATTGGGTGTCTGAGTTGACAGACTCCACCTTCTCTTCTTCTTCTTGCTCCCTATGGGCCAGCTCTGTACACAAACAAAAGAGCATTTAAGTTACAGAGCACTAGATAAAGAAGTTCATTTCTTTCTTATCTATAAATGATGTAATGTTACAGAAAACATCCCAAGACAAAATGCCTGCAGCCATGCTGTCACTCTGTGTTTTTTCTAAACAAAAACTACAGAATGGAACATGCTTCATCAGGTATAGGACCAAAACTGGGGCAAAATTAACACTCCAAAATCTGAGGTTGTTTTTCACACAGATTACTACCACGTAGAGAGAGAATACCACATTTGAAGCTTTTGCCACATTTAATATGAATACCTATACAGTATACACTGTAACTGTGTATACAGTGTATACTGTATATGGCAGAAAAAAGGAAAAGCATAATGGGTCTTGGATCACTAAAGTCATTACAATTTGTCCTTTAATGACCATGATTACTTGTAGCAAATCCACCCCAATCTATTAAATAATTGATATACATTTCACTTAATAACAAAATATCAACCTCTGGAGCCCCTAAGGGAATGTGACATCAACCTCAGGGTGGCGCTGGTAAAGTAAAGTCAGAGGATCACCAAAGTCTGAGGGATTCATTCTTTGGGGAACATAAATAGTTTTACAAAATGTTTTGGGCAATCCATCCAACAGTTGCTGAACTGTCTTAAACGTGACTTGATGAAACCTGCAGGAACCGTAGCGTACCGTGCACCGACAGCTCTTTCCATCTGTCCTTGTTGCTGCCGATGACGCCAGATAGGTGGAGCTTCAGAGCCGGCTGGTCGATGGCCGTCAGGGAAAAGTCCATTTGTCCTTCATCGCTGTTACCATAGCGCCCGCTACTGTGTCTCTGCACCGACTCCACGGTAACGGAACCGCTTCCTGTTAGACTGGAACAGAGCAGAGTAGGGTTATAACAATTATTATATCATTGTTTTGCATAATCAGAGTTTCTTTGTTTAACCCATAGAACGGTTATATTAATGGACGGAGCATCCGTGTTGGTCAAGTGCTGCAAATGTGGAAGTACCTTTAACATGCTTTCTATCTGAATTCCTGCAGGGGGAGACTCCTTAAACCTGCTTTCTATATGAATTCCTACAGGGGGAGACTCCTTAAACCTGCTTTCTATATGAATTCCTACAGGGGGAGACTCCTTAATTCTGCTTTCTATCTGAATTCTTGCAGGACGACACTCCTTAAACCTGCTTTCTATCTGAATTCCAGCAGGGGGAGACTCCTTAAACCTGCTTTCTATCTGAATTCCTGCAGGGGGAGACTCCTTAAACCTGCTTTCTATATGAATTCCTACAGGACGACACTCCTTAAACCTGCTTTCTATCTGAATTCTTGCAGGACGACACTCCTTAAACCTGCTTTCTATATGAATTCCTACAGGGGGAGACTCCTTAAACCTGTTTTCTATATGAATTCCTACAGGGGGAGACTCCTTAAACCTGCTTTCTATATGAATTCCTACAGGGGGAGACTCCTTAAACCTGCTTTCTATCTGAATTCTTGCAGGACGACACTCCTTAAACCTGCTTTCTATATGAATTCTTGCAGGACGACACTCCTTAAACCTGCTTTCTATCTGAATTCTTGCAGGACGACACTCCTTAAACCTGCGTTCTATCTAAATTCCTGCAGGGGGTGACCCCCTAAACCTGCTTTCTATCTGAATTCGAACAGGGGGCTACACGTGTAGCTGCAAAATGAGGTCGGTTTCTGTAGAAGACTGTGAGAAAGTGACCCACTTCTCACTTGATTTATTTCTTCAGTAAACTTTATCATAAAGAGTTTATGGTCTCACTGGCTAGTTTGAAGTCTTCTGCAACACAGAATGATGTTAAGGTTTTTCTAATTATGGTCTCGCTGATTTTAAAATTGTTTTGTGTTTTGGGGCTTGGCTATGATGTGACTGCCAGTGAAAGTGTGTAACATAATGTAGAGTGTAAGAGCTCCTCTCTTACTCCTCTCACTCGTCTAAAGTTGTCACATCTGCAGCCAACCATGGGTGGTGTCACAAATGCTCTGCCTATTAAGATTAACAGTCTATGGTTTAGCCACAAGAAATTGCTTACATTAGCTAAGGTGCCAAGAGGTGTAAATGTTGATGGTAATGTGGATTTTATGTTCACTTAAGAAGAAAAAATCAAAGGGCCTCATTCACCAATATCTTCCCAAGTTTTCTCTGAAATAAGTTCTTAATAAAGTCCCTCAGAAAAGCAGAAAATTTGAGAATTGTTCATATGTGTGTTCTTACAATGAGGAGTCCCCATGTCTTTGTATAGTAGTCTTTGCATGTGCCCATTGCTCCTATTTAACATAGGTAAACGCCCCGTTGATTCCATTAAAAAGGCATGAGATGGCCGGGCCGTGTTGTGTGCTCACTTAGAGAAAGACTCCAAAAGAAAGAAATGGAAGTACTGCTGCAAGCAGTTAACATAAAACGAGACTTCATTCTTAGTAGCATCAGCAGTACATAGTAAGCAGCTATAAAACCGATCATGCAGTAAACGCTGTGTCTGGAGAAGGGCGCAGAACCGATGAAGTAGAAAAGAAATGGTTTGATTGGAAATCTGAGGCAATTTAATTTTACCTCAAAACATAAAAAATACTAATAAATAAAAAATATTTGATCAGAAAAAACATAGCATGATCAATCACTTATTATTGGACGGTAGAGGTCCCTCTTAACATAACTGATTGGCAAAGCAAGGCAAGTTTATTTATATAGGTCTAGCACATTTCGAACACAATGGCAATTCAAAGTACATTACAAATGAGCAGTAGTGTGTATTTATTAAAACAAACAAACATAAAAAAACTAAAAGAGATATGTTGTTAATCCAGAGACTGAGAATATCTATAAACCAGGAGTGCTTGTACAAAGGTCAGAACCAGGAGAAGTGTGATAGACCCAATCATGTATTGGGTCTGAAAGTGGAACTGTAATTACTTTTGTGTTGTTGTTGTAGTAGTAGTAGCAGTAGTAGTAGTAGTAGTACCTGGACTTCCTGTTTCCAGACTCTCTGGCCTTCCTGTCCTCTTCTATCAGCGGACCAATCAGTTTCTCCGTCGTGTCGATCAGAACACTGAACGTCGGCTCCACGATGAAGTCGATGAAACCTGCATCCAGCGAGAGAGACAGGACGGAGGGACGAGGGGCGGAGGAAAGGTCGGAGGATGGAGGAGTAAAAGGACAGTACAAGTGATAAACATAAATTTTATAATTTCATAATAAGACTCATTCCTCGGAGATCAGAGGATTAGAGCAGTTCACCAGCAGGTGTCATTGTTGACCCAAAGTTAACTACTCTAGTTACTCTAATGTAATTCACGCTAGTCTCACACTGCTAGACCCGATCTGGCTAGTCCACACAGAATTCTGGGATGGGAGAAAAATGTGCTCTGGTTTATTGGAATTTCTTTAAGCCAATCACAATCGTCTTGGGCGGTGCTGAGCTTCGAATGGAGCCACGGTGCCTCTGCAAAATAAACTCGGGAAGGAACTTTTGGTGGAGCATGTGTACGTTGTAAAGTAGTTTTAGTCGTGCAACAGAAAACTCAGATTGGACAGATGGTCTAGCTAGCTGTCTGGATTTACCCTGCAGAGATCTGAGGACCAGGTAACCATAGTCCTCAGAAATCAACCAGAGGTTAGAACGCCAACACAGAGAAAGAGGAAAGTAACGGACATCCGGAAGATTTTCCGGCAGCACCAGAGCAAACCTGGAAGTGAAACGTCTTCGATATAGACTAGTTCCCAGTTAATGGTGCTTCTCACCTGCCTGTGGTTGAGTAATGGTTAGGTTGCATTGGTTGAAAGTTGTTCTTACCTATCTGTGATTGGGCGATCATGGTGGCTTTGCGGTCACAGAGAGGAGAGAAAGGGAGGCCCAGTTCCACCTCTTTATCTCCCTGGAAGAGACACAGTCACCAAGGCAACATGAACACAACTCAGATCCACTGGGTATTTAAAGACATGTTTACCACCTTGAGCACAATAAACACTGAAAAGCAAACCGTGTACATTCAAAACAGAAAGAAACCTGACGATGCCACAAATATCTGTTTAGTCCTGTAAGAGATGTTTGAGAAACTGGAACCAGTATTTGTTATTTTTGTTTAAATGACAGGTGCATAGTTAATTGCCTGTCATTCGACAACATAATTAATCAACTTATCATTTCAGTTGCACTAATATAAACTGCTGGGTAGTATTATGTATAAAAAACACATTTTATAAGTTTTTCATATGTTGATGATGATGCAGAAATTGTATTGTCATAATCGTAAGTAAATGGGATGTGATGATGCGTGGCAAAAAATAGTTAAAAGACAATATAAATTGTATCTAATGACTTATAAATTCGAATCAGGTTCTGAACAAATTAAGCACTGTACCAATGCAAAGGGTCAATGATTTACATGATAGTGGAGTGGGGTATTCTATGTGGAGAGCAGTGATTGGTGGCTGCATAGGTCCAAGGGACTTTATGTTAGTTTTGGTGGCGCTTCTACAGACTTTAACCTGCAAACACACAACTTTCAACGTTCTATGTTACCTAACATGATTACATATCCTATATTAAGTATGTTTGAAGTACCGAGAGACAGAGTAAATGTACATTTCATTGGGTTAGGTCACTCTCCGAGTTAATGCAGAGCTTGTAAATTGACGCTGAATTTTTGAAATAATAATTTTCATAATCAGGAAACCGTGTGAAGCGGCTTCCTTATCAAACACATCCTCCAGCATTGCTGTTCAGACAACACACAATGGATTGAGATTTTTTTTTTAAGAATCGCGATGCAGTTCTAGACGGGCGAGGTCGTTATCTACTTTCATTTCACTTGTTGGGCTTCTGACGTCACTGGGTCTTCTTAGGTAATTTTTTCTATTTATTAAGTTATTTTGATGTTTTGATGGTGGATTATTTAAGATAAAAATACAATTTCAGTGTCCCTTTTGATTAGAGGACGCATCTTTTGTTTTGCACAGTTTATAGAAATAAAGGAACAATTTTTTTGTTATTTGTCTGAGAAAATCCTGAATTGTTACATCCTTAATTATTAAGTAACTAAAGCTGTCAGATTAATGTAGTGAAGTAGAAGTATGAAGAAGCCTAGAAAAGACCTCAAGTAAATTACAAGAACCTAAAATGTGTACTTCAGTGCTTGAGTAAATGTGCTTGTTCACCTGTTGAAAGAACTCCTCCATGAGGCTGTGGGTCCAGCGGTAGTGCAGCGGCCAGGCTTTGGCCGGGTGACTGATGTCGGCAGCGTGAAGCAACAGAGACAAAACCTTCACTCTGTCCAGACTGCAGAGAGAGAGAGAGAGAGAGAGAGAGAGAGAGAGAGAGAGAGAGAGAGAGAGAGAGAGAGAGAGAGCTTTATTTGTATAGCACATTTCAGCAACAGAGCAATTCAAAGTGCTTTACACAAAATCACTTCAAAAAACAGACACAACACAAGTATAAACAGTTAAAAATAAAAACATTAAGATAGATAAAACCCTAACCCTAAACCCTAACCCACTTGAGACTACCTTCACACTAATTAAGCCAGTCTAGTGCTGCCTTTCACGTCTACTTAACGACCGTCTAAAGACCGAGCAGAGTGAACACAGTAATGTTCATAAGTCATTCAGTAAGAAACTGTTACTGAAATCAATCAGTCAACATGTACTTATGTTACTCAGGGTGTGTTATATTGCAGACTCAGGTTTGACTATAAAACAAAGAAACACAGTCTTCCAATGCCGGAACCAACGACAACACAGCACCCACTTCCGTTTTCCCCGTCACAATAAAAGCTCTACGGTTTACTGTTACTTCCTTTTAACCTTCAACTGAGAGTTAACACAATAAAAATGTGTTTTATGTTAGTTATACAGAATAACTTTAAAAAGCGTTGTTGTGTAGCCCAGTGGCGAGTGTCTCCAGTAACAGACTGATGGCAGCTTTAAAGCTACAGCACGTAGTTTCTGTCGCCCCCATGAGGAATTTTGAGCAAGACAAAAAAACAGTCAGCGTCAGCATCCACATGATACAAGCCTTCCGCAAAATGGAGAATTTAAAAAAGCTATTAGACAGATTCCATGAAGTCGTTGCTAAAAGCCAACTGGAAATAAAATTTTAAAAATGAATATATGTTTAAGTTTCCAACCAAGCTGCCCCACTGTAACTGTAGTTCAAACAACTTCATAAACATACATGGTACTCAGCATTACTGTGTGGTGGCTGAAACCAAACTGCAGATGAGAGGTCAGAGGTCACCAACCTGAGTGTCTGCGTCAGGGCGTTCCTCATGGTCTTGATCTGCTGGAAGTGACAGGACATGTCCGTAGACATCACCATCTCTATCACCAGAGCCCTCAGCTCCCTGCCACGAACCAATACACACAATACCTCATGTCAGTGATCAATACAACATGCAACACTTACAGACTGAGACACGGCAGAGTGGACCGTACCACTACACGTAGAACATCGTTGTATAAAGGTTTCTTCCCTGCCACAGTCCGACTAATCACTGTGAATAAATGTGCAATAAGCCTCACTACGCCACTCATACTGTAAAATACTACTGTGCATGATGTGCAATATTTATTCTTTTGACAAATGCAATACAGTGAACCCTCACTATATCGCGGTTCACCTTTCACGGTCTCGCTGCTTCACGGATTTGCATCGTGCATTGTGTTCTGCATTCTGATTGGCTAAACAGTCTCTCAGCTTCTTCTCTACCTGTGTGCCAATAACGTCGCGGTTTATACACGTACGTAAAACAGCAATTGGATGATTGATGATTAAAGTTATTATTTTACAGTACAGTAGTTATTTGTAAAAAAACGTTTCTACAGTACTTTTATTTGTTAAACAAATGCTTGGGCATTTTTTTTCTTTGGGTTCAACGTATTATGGAGTATTTCATCGAATAATAACTGTAAAAAAAATTGAAGGTTACTACTTCACGGATTTCACCTATTACGGGTTCTTTTTGGAACGTAACCCCGGTGATAAACGAGTGTTCACTGTATCCCTCATAGTTGTAACGGACCCATTACCCTTAGAATAGTGTTTATATATTTATTCCTTCTACTCTTTCTTCTCCTGGTTTACAGTAGTACTTATAGTCCAGTTACAGTAAGTCACGATCATGTCTTGATCTCATTTCCCAGTGTATCTCGTGTCCCGAATGTCAAGTTTCCAAAACTCAAACGTCACTTTCTTCTCGTGATAACACAGCAAGTGGCGTGTATGTCTACGTCTACGCTGTAAACAGTGTAAACGTGCACGCAGATAGCTCAAAACGCGTGCAGATAACACGCCACTTAGCTTAAGAAAGTTGATGTACTCTATATGTTTACCCAAAGTCATGATGTCAAGTTGCACCAAATTCAAGGAGCGGCATAAGACTTGTTTGTGTGTGTGTGTGTGTGTGTGTGTGTGTGTGTGTGTGTGTGTGTGTGTACCTCCAGTCGTCCTTGTTCAGGTTGACAAGGATGTTCATGTCCTCCTCGGCCATCAGCCGGTAGGCGGCGCTGACGTGATGATTCTCCAGCACCGACCGGTCGTTGTACAGAATGGTCACCTCCGACCTGACACACACACACACACACACACACACACGCACACACACACACACGCGCACACACACACACACACACAATCAGATGCTGAAAGTTGCTGTGATAGCGCCTCAACAACATCTTTCTGTTCCATGTCATTCTTCTGGTTAAGGGATTTATTCACATGAGACATTTTTCTGTCAGTCAAATGTTTTTGAACGATGTATGTGTCTCCAGTCATGACAACGACACTCACCACGTCTCTGGTTCACACTGGAATATCTCAATATCTATTGGATTCACAGGACATTTGGAACAGATATCTATTGTGTCCAGAAGATTGTTCTCACTGACTTTGGTGACTCTCTGACTTTTCATCCAGCAACACCATCGGGTTGAAGTTTTAATGTGTCCAATACGACCAAATACCTGCAGAACTACAGACATCCCCATCAGCCGCAGCTGTACTTTGTGTTTAGAGGTGATTTAAAGTGCTAACAATAGCTTAGAACATCACCACTGTGTCCAAGTGTAGCCTCAGAGCCACTCAGAGCACGGCTGTCATGTTGTTTTTCAAGTTTTAAAGTTGCTGCCAAGGACTGACATCTCAAAAGTCCCACGTCTTTTGTCAAATAAGAAGTCAAATCAGGCATTCATATAAAAGCAGACCAGTTCCATCAGGCCTGAGTCTGTGATACTCTGATGATAATCATAATAACAAAAATAATAATAATTATTATTATTAGACTTTGATCATTTCCTTGTTGTCGCTGTGGGGGGAAAACCTTGTACGTCCAAATGTGTTGTTATTGAAGAGATGGAAAAAAGGCTCATTTGGTAACATTTTCACACATTGAGCTATTGTCAGACAAAGTTGTTTAATATTTGTAAAACCCTCAAACAGGCTGTAATATAGACAGATGGCATCGCTTAATAAAAAACAAAAACAAGTATGGAGATACAAGGTTTCTGCCCGACGGAGTAACCACATTCTTTTAGTGTGCACGTCACCTGGTGTTGATGTGGAAGTTGTTGGTGGTTCCTGTGTGCTCAAAGTCGTGAATGGCTGCAGCAAAAACCATGGCAAGAATCTCCAGCTCGCTGAGCCAGTGCTGCGCACACGCACACACACGCACACACACACACACGCACACACACACACACACACACACACTTTTAGCCAAGTATCTGTCACATTGTGGAAGTATTTTCACATTTTGACTTTCCAAAGAGACCATTTAAGACAAGGTGATGTAACTGTGTGCGTGTGCATGTGTGCGTGTGTGTGTGTGTGTGTGTGTGTGTGTGTGTGTGTGCGTGTGTGTGTTACCATGAGTCCTGTGTGCAGCATCAGGAAGTGGGCGGTCTGAGTGACGTCGGCGGCGTGGATCAGGTTGTGGTAGGGGTTCCTGTGTTTGCTGTAGCCGTTCTCCAGAGCTTCAACAAACTGCACCAGAGCCTGCACCGGGATCTGAACACAGGTAGGACAGGTAGTACAGGTAGTACGAGTACTACCCCTCCTGCACACTGAACGTTAACCCTTGTAGTGTCCTCCCTTTTTCAGATTTCTTTTTAAATTTTCACTAACACCACCTTACTACCACTAGTCTTACACTACTGTTTGGAATTCATGGTCAATAACCCTAATTTATATAGAGTTAACCCTAATATTTGAGTTAAAAAAGCAGAAGTTATGAATTATTTTGACTAATAGTTGACATTTTCAGACTTTGAAAATCAAAAAATTTGTTTCAAGACTTTCTAAAGACACACGCGACCCTGAGAATGCAGAAAATTAAGTGTTTAACACAAACTGTTCAGGCTGAGGACCCCCAAACCCGTGCCCCAAAAACCTACATGAATGTGTCCCCTGAACCTTCTCATACAGTGACCTGCCCACCCTGATGGTTAACATATGAAGCTGTGTGTACCCTGAACCTGTTGATGAGGTCATAGCGGGTCAGCAGTTCGTAGACCAGGAACTTGAGGGCGTGGTCTCCAGTGGCCTCGTGGAAGGAGAAGACATCAAACGACCAGTGATCCACTTTCTGGAAAACAAGAAGACAGATTCAGGAAATATAAGATATGGGACAGATTCAGCATTCAGGGTGGACATGGAACAACATCTGGGACAGATACAGCGTTCAGGATGGACATGGAATAACATCTGGGACAGATACAGAGAAGACACAGCATTCAGGTTGGACATGGAACAACATCTGGGACAGATACGGCGTTCAGGATGGACATGGAACAACATCTGGGACAGATACGGCGTTCAGGATGGACCTGGAACAACATCTGGTACAGATACAGAGAAGACACAGCATTCAGGGTGGACATGGAACAACATCTGGGACAGACACGGCGTTCAGGATGGACATGGAATAACATCTGGGACAGATACAGAGAAGACACAGCATTCAGGGTGGACATGGAACAACATCTGGGACTGATACGGCGTTCAGGATGGACATGGAACAACATCTGGGACAGAAACAGAGAAGACACAGCATTCAGGGTGGACATGGAACAACATCTGGGACAGATACATTAGTCAATATGGACATGGAACAGTATCTGGGACAGATACAGAGAAGACACAGCATTCAGGATGGACATGGAACAACATCTGGGACAGATGCAGCATTCAGGCTGGACGTGAAACAACATCTGGGACATACTGTATACAGCATTCAGGGTGGACATGGAACAACATCTGGGACAGATACAGCATTCAGGATGGGCAGGGAACAACATCTGGGACAGATACAGCATTCAGGATGGACAGGGAACAACATCTGGGACAGATACAGTATTCAGGGAGGAAAGGGAACAACATCTGGGACAGATAGAGAGAAGATACAACATTCACGGAGGACATGGAACAACATCTGGGACAGATACAGCATTCAGGATGGACAGGGAACAACATCTGGGACAGATACAGCATTCAGGGAGGAAAGGGAACAACATCTGGGACAGATAGAGAGAAGATACAACATTCACGGAGGACATGGAACAACATCTGGGACAGATACAGCATTCAGGATGGACAGGGAACAACATCTGGGACAGATACATCATTCAGGGAGGACATGGCACAACATCTGGGACAGATACAGCATTCAGGATGGACATGGCACAACATCTGGGACAGATACAGCATTCAGGATGGACATGGAAAAACATCTGGGACAGATACAGCATTCAGGAAGGACATGGCACAACATCTGGGACAGATAGAGAGAAGATACAACATCTGTCTGCGCGGGCCTCAGTGTAATGTAATGTTTCTGCCAGTAGAGGGCAGTGTGATTTAATGTTAATGCTCACACGGGAAGAGGTCACCCAGCATCTTCAGTTAAATGGATGTATATAATTAATATTATTAGGTCATAATTACATTTTAAGTTTAAAATTATGATTTGTTGTCTTCCAAAAGTTCTATTCTTACTGTTTCCGCTTGTGTTTCACGTCATTATAGAACCATGAATGACAAACGACTGCAGAATAATTCAATTTACATTGTTTCTGAGTTTGTACAGGAAGGCCTGAGGGGGAAACAGGTCATCCATCACACACACACACACACACACACACACACACACACACACACACACACACACACACACACACACACACACACACACACACACACACACACACACACACACAAAACCTACTCTCCTTCTTACCTTCTCATTTCCTACCATTTCTCCTCCTTTCCTACTTTGCTTTTTCATTTTCCTCTCTTCTCTCCGTCTGACCTCTCTCCTTACCTTTCATCCCTCCTTCTTTGGGTCTCCAACGTCACCTTTGATTCCTTCAAATTTTTCTCTCTTCTCTCCTTTTCTTGTGCTTTACCCCCTCCTCCCATTCCTCCCCTTCCCCACTTTGTTCTCTCCCTACCGTCTTCTTCCCTACTTACTTCCCCACCTCTTCTTTTCCTTTCACTAATCCTCCTTTCCTCTTCCATCTCGTCCTTTTCCACTCCACCTGTCCCTGTCTAACTTCTTTCTTTCCCTTTATATACTTTCTTTATACTCCTCTTTTTATCCCATTGCTTCTGCCATCTCTATCTCCTTCTTTCTTTCAATTCCTTCTCCTTTTGGTCTCCACCCATTCCTCTTCTACCTCCTCCTTCCTGTCCTTTCTCCTCTTTTCCTGTTTTAGCCCCACTCTTACCTTCCTTACCTCCTTTGTTCTCTTCTTAATACCTCCTTACAAATCTCTCTGCTTTGTTTCCTTCCTACTTAACTCATTTCCTTCCATTGCTCCTCCATTCCTACCCCATTTCTTCCATTTCCTCTACTTTTCTTCATTCTGTCGCCTTGTCATCTCCTTCTTTGCTTTGATTCCTCCACCTTATCTCTTCTACCTCATACTTTTTTTCTTTTTGTTTTTACTGTCCTCCTATCTCACCTTTTTTTGCTTTATCCCCTTCATTATTCTTCCCTATGTTCCTCTCCCTTTCCTTCCATAACTCCACTTTATTTTCCCATTGCAGCTCTTTCTATCTTCTTCTGCCCTCCTTTTTCTTCCCTATAGATTGATGCATCTACCTCACTTTCCTTCCATACATCCTTTTTTTCCCTCACTACTGTTCCCTGCCTTCTCTTCCCTTTCATTCCTACCCTTCATTTCCTCAACTACATCCTCACCCCTTTCTTAACTATTCGGAGACTTCTGATATTCTTATACCTTCAATTTTTCTTGTCTGCCTCCTTTCCGTTAACGTGTCTGGAGAAAACAATACTGCAAAACTGTCTGTCAGAGAAGAAACTAACGGAAGAAATAAATGATCAAATGCATTAACTGCTAAATGCTAAATGCTAAATGCATTAAATGCTAAATGCTAAATGCATTAAATGCTAAATGCATTAAATGCTAAATGCATACCTTCAGAGCTGTCAGAGCCGTGGGTGGGTAGGTTAGACCAGCCATGTTGGACGTCCGTCTGTACATCCTGATATCACACACACACACACACACACACACACATGCATACACACAAACAATCACACAGACAGAAAGACACACAATAACACAATCACACACACACACACACACACACACACACACATGCATACACACAAACAATCACACAGACAGACAGACACACAATAACACAATCTCACACACACACACACACACATGCATACACACAAACAATCACACAGACAGAAAGACACAATAACACAATCACACACACACACAATCACACAGATGGATATACACACACGCACGCACACCCAAACACACACACACAGACACGCATGCATACACACACACAATCACACAGAGAGACAGACACACACACACACATAATGACACAATCACACACACACACACAAACACACATGCATACACACACACACACAGTCTCACACACACACACACACACACACACACACACACACACAGAAAGATAAAATTATGTTGCACAAATGTCACACTTGGATGCAGACAGTTTGAAGGCAGATATAAACAGTCTCCTCGCCAGACCTCCAGCCACCCTCCTCCACAGTTTGTGACCACGATGGATTGCCCGTCGTCACGGTAACCGTGTACCAAACACACACACACAGCGAGCGCAGCACATCTTTTTGGATTTCATGCGTCATTAAGCCGCAGCAGATGAGCCGATACTGGTGCTGTCACGGCGAGTCGTTTCCACTCTAATGATATAGTTTCTCCAAACGATCTCCAGGCTCGCTAACATCATTACGCCTCTTGTTCCAACGCGTAATCACGTCCGCCGGACGCGTTCTGGTGATGGCGATTTGGAAGAAGTTGCTGATTGTTTGTCTATTTCCTTCTTCAGGTGCTCCAGACTGCCGCTGAAGACAGAAAAAGCTCTGTGAACATTTCAAAGTGTTGCTGTTGTGTTTGAGACGAGCTGAGTGGACTTTGAGGAGTCACAGTTTTCACTTTGTTATTAATATAATCACTGGTAGAATGTAACTGGTAGAATGTAACTAAGTACATTCACACTACACAATTATTACACACATTACACTCAAGCACGGCAGGCCTACTGTACGACTACTGTACGACATGTTGACGTACTTCTCCCTAACTTGAGTCTTCTCTTTTTACGCCACTTTCTACTTCTACTCCGCAAGAAACATTTTTACTCCTTTACATTCATCATCTGATAGCTTTAGTTACTAGTTACTTTGGTTACTGGTTACTTTAGTTACTCCACTAAATTCATCTGACAGCTTTAGTTACTTTACACATTCAGGTTTCTACATACAAAACCCATGTAGTTTGTTAAATCTGAACTTTTATCATAAATGAAACTAGCCAACAATACTGTACGGCCTCCTAGTCCAGCTGTTTTAATCACTCATCTCACGATGCACCCAGACACATCATCAGGGATGTTTCCCAGAGTTCTCGGGTGTTTTGGGTAGACACCCTCATCCGGGCGACCAAGCTGATCAGATCCTTTTGCCTGAGCAGCACAGCCCCCCCCGGGACACTCCCCTGAGACACAGC
>NC_048417.1:3306038-3317215 GCF_013103735.1 Etheostoma cragini
CCACCTGAGACACAGCCCCCACGGGACACCCACCTGAGACACAGCCCCCACGGGACACCCACCTGAGACACAGCACCCCCTGACGGCCTGCCATGATTCTACCGAACACACAACGGTTTGGATCGTTTCTGCTTCTTAACTGTGAGGATTTGTCCGCTTCAAGTACTTTTAATACTATGTGTGTGTGCGTGTGTGTGTTTGTGTGTGTGTGTGTGTGTGTTTGGGTGCCTGCGTGCGTGTGTAGCCCAATCCCAAAGTCTGGACTCACAGACTTTGGTGAGCATTCTCGTGAGATTGGTAAGGGCTTCGGGTTGTCCCCAGGTCGGATTTCAAAGGTACGTGAAGGTCGGAGTACACACTTGCAGAGCCCTTTTACCCAAAGTTCAAAGTGTTGTGACATTTACCGCGGCGACCACGGGGAAATCAGAAAAATTACAAAGGTAAACAACAGCATGACACGCGACCACGACAAGGGAACGACCTGGGCCTCGGCCGTGCGGCACGTGTCAGAAACATCTTTATTATTAAATGTTGCCTAGGTAACATGTTATCCCGGTGAGTGCTCTCCCAATCCCATTTATACCTATCTGGACCCATGTGGCCTCACACACTCACTCACTCAGCACCTGTGATCTATTAAGTCTGTGAGTGTTTAGTCATCAGGGCTCACTTTGGGATTGGGCCAGTGTGTGTGTGTGTGTGTGTGTGTGTGTGTGTGTGTGTGTGTGTGTGTGTGTGTGTGTGTGTGTGTGTGTGTGTGTTTGTGTGCATTCGAGAGAGTGTGTGTGTTGGTCGTTGCTGTTAATTTTCCATGGTGCTGAGAAGTACGGTGGCCATAAGGCACAAAACCCAACAAGATTTTAGAAAGAACAAAAACAGCAAAAGAGAAAAACAAAACAACATTTTACACAATACGACTTCTCAGAAATCACACCTTTGTTTTTAGCCTTTGCTGTTGTTGTTGTTGTTGTTGCTTTTTTGTTGTTTTTCCCTCCGGGCCACCGTAGAAATGTATGCATTTGAAACCTTTTTCCAAACCGGTGTGGCAGCGAGTCATGTGGGCTACGGTTGTTGCAGAAGGTTTATCTCGCGCGTGGGGGCGGGACATTCAACAGATTCGAGCGCCCACCAGGCAGAAGCATAGATCGGCGCCCGTGTGTCGAGGTGTTAGTTCAGTTCTGCGGAGGTTGGATGTGTGAGCTGCATGTTGTTCACATGGAAAATGGCTGTTCAAGACTCCTACGTCGTGCATTCCTTGAGCATTTGCAAAATGCTTCATGTAAAGTCATGTTGTGAGCTGCAGGAGTCCCACTTTCAGTTAATCTCCGCAACGCAGGTGGTGAAGATTGTTTGTAAATCTACTGAGATAAGTTTTAATATGTTCATACTTTTGAAAATGCTTTGTATTTATTTGACAGGGGCCTAATCTTTTTATTTTTCCCTTCTCACTAGTCTGGATCGACGGAGCTTTGCCTCTCCTCTTCCACTCTCTGTGTGTTGCTGTTCCTGAAGCGCCCATCTTCTGCTCATTTTAACGTTCATAATTGTATTTTGAGGTTGTACCAGAATAGGTTTACACGCTTTAATTTTAAAAAACACCATATTTTTGTTGTACTGCACATTGCTGCAGATCCTGTTTTCACCCTGTGTGTTTAGGTCTGTAGTTTTAACTACAGAGTGAGACATCTCACTTCTATACTATCTTTGTTGGGAGCTGCACATGCTCAGTAGCTCGGTAAGATCCCATCAGCTAGATAACTCTTTCTCCAGATTTGGTCAGTCCAAGGCAGGTTTAGCTGGAAGACTTCTTCTAGACCAGGGCCACTTGTGGAATACCTGCAGAACAGGGACAGGAAGTAGTTCTTTTGGAGATTCTGGTCAACTAGTGGCTGTTGGAGCAGTGTTCTCCATTGATAACGAGCTAGCATGCTACGGTTAGCCACCTCTTCTCGGCTAGTGCCGTAGAAAGCCGTGCAGATGTTGAACAGCTCACCCAAAGACTGAAGGCAGAGGACAGAAACCGGGTCTCACTCAAAACAGCATGGATAGTTGTTGTTTTTTCCAAGTTTGTATGCTTGTGCACCTGTGCGCTTGTGCTTTGGTTTGTTTCTCGTATCCCAGCATGCATCTTTGATGTAGCAGCACCTTGCTCCACAGCGCTGTGGAGATGGAGCTGGACGTGCAAGACTAACCTTTCTACAAATATCCCAGCTTGCACTGCGTGGACGATGCTCCTGAATCTTGGCTTCTCCTCAGGACGACGCTTGGCCACACCCATCTTCCTGGTGAAGGTACACGCCAGCCAATCACGTACTTCGCTGGGCACCGACTCCGCCTGCAAGTCGCTGAGCTCGTCCTCGGTGTCCAACAGACGCCTGTAGGACAGAAAGAAACACCCGTCAGTCACGGCTGGGACTAACAGGGACGGGGATTTGATTTTGTTGAACACCCATTCGTCCATCTAGCTGTCTATCAGTCCTACTTGGTCTCATCAGTGTAGACGCTGTCCAACATGGCAGCAGCGAGCTCCAGGTTCCTGCGGAGTTCCAGCAGGTCCACGACACCCCGGTCCATCTGCTCCAGGACCCCCTTCAGCCTGACGACACAAACACAAAACAAGAAGGACAGATCAACTAACACAGGAGAAGAATTCATCATCCAAAGTGTTAAAAAGTGGAGTTGCTGCTTGAGTGACTGTCAGTTCATACAATTGCAGAAAGCAAACCACAAAAATCATGTGTGTAAAAGTGTGTAATTACTCATCAGTTGCACACTGTTGGGAAAGTCTGCAGATTAAAATACTGGCTAATCTACTGTGTCATGAATTAATTTTCTGAACTGATTTTTCACAGGCGTTTTTCCATATTTTTGTTTGTAAACATAAAGGAAAAGTTACTAGTAATTTTCTGCCAGGGCATTATCAGTTTTTCTATGGATTTATTTTCTTAAAGGGCAATGGCAAAAAGGCAAATGGCAAAAAGTTCCCTGACCCCAGCTGACGCCCAAGTCCCCTGAACTCCAGCTAGCGCCCAGCTTCCCTGATCCCTGCCTGGAGCCCTGCTTTGCTGCTATTTTTACCCTGATGCCCTGGGGTCACGATACAACATGTGACCAAAACGGTAAGGGTTAGGTTAGGGTAGAACGCAGTGCCCTGGATGGGCGCTGTGAGGGGCACGGGCACAAGGGGACCCCCGGTGTGAGTAAAACACTTCAAATCTCCTTAAAAGACCTGGTTCGGTTCTAAAAAGCTGTTTAAAAGAAGGCCAAAAGCTCGGAGCAGGGCAAAAGGACCACAGGACTGGACTGGCAGCGGGAACATAAAACTTTAAATAAAAGGTCTCCTCCAGTCCTGCTCGGCTCCTCTCCCCGAGACACCGACAAATAGTTATAATAAATAAAATTACTATAATTAAAATATATAATATACACTGTACATAGAGAAAAGAGGAGAAAAAAGAAAAGAAAAGTTAAGATAAATAAAATAAATAAAATGTATAAAAGTTGTGTTGATAAATAAAATGCCCGGTGTCCAGTCTAAAAGAAATACAATTAAAATATATTAAAATAATCTTTTGACATAACCACGTTTAAAAGTGCTAAAATACTGTTTGAATTACTTGCCCCTAAGGATAAAAAGTACACATACCATTCAAATTAGTAAATAAGTGCTTTAAAAAGTGCTTATGAAGATAAAAAGTGCCATGCAATAATGTGATTGCTCAGCTAAGAGTTCATATTTCACCATTTGACACAGGAATACGTTTGGGTGCATTATCAGCAGATAATAGAGCAGTTACTTTTTATTAAAGTGAGATTAGCTGTTTAACGCATGCTGTTTTCATTCTCATCAAGCTCATCATATCTGAAAGTGGATCGGCGGGACATGTTTCTGTTATCTTCGTCTTGACTCCACAGCCGTTATGTCCTGCTGAGCTGTCTGCACTCACTCTCGCCAGATTTTAGTCAGACAATCACAGCCCTGAACTCGCCCACCCAAAACTAGTTTATACCTGCCCACTGAAATGAAAAGTTACACTAATGTCTGAGCTGCTGTTTTGGGCTCCGAGTGTTGAGAGCTCAGCAAACAAAAGAAAATTATACAGACACTATTTCTGAAAACAGAAAGGGCTTTCTTTATGTTTCAGCTCCTGAGATTTGACAGGACACATAAATCTATAAATCATGCACACTGCAACATCTGGAACTGAGGGTTGTGGCTAGCAGGGGATGCAGCTATGGCGTTTAGCCGCGAAAAAAGTGGCGTTGACAGTTAGTTATCCACCAAAACAACTAGTTAGGTTTAGGAAAAAGATCGTGATTTGGATTAAAACACCTCCGAGGAACGAACTCGTGTTTCCTGGCTGAAAATATTCAAATTGTATTATTATTAGAGCTGTTACGATACCAAGAAAGTATCGGAAAACTCTCTGATACTGACTAAACCGCTGGTATCAGTATTGGCAAGTACTGGAGTTTGTGCACCGATACCACGTAATTTAGCCCTCATTTAGTAGATTAGAAAATCTACGTTAAAAGTAGTTTATTTATGTTGTTTTTCCGTCATTTGCTGTCAAACTGGATAACAAAGTCATTTTCATATTATTTTCAGAAATCATATCACATCCATACAGGGACAGAAGTACACACAGCTGTTAAAACATGATCAACTAAGTGACCCGCTGGTCTCGGATCAGTACTCGGTATCGGCCGATACACAAGTTCACGTATCGGAATCGGTATCGCGGATGGAAAAAATGGTGTCGGACCATGTCATACCTTGTGTTGTCTTCTCATCAAAATTGCAAATCAACACTTTTGTTGACGCTTTTTCATCGATAAAAAAATAAAAATCTCATTCTTCTTATGTTTTTCTCACGCAACACAGTTTGATACTTCTTTGATGTTTTCAACACTATTAACTTTAGTTTTTTAGTTATTTTTGGAATTCATGGTCAATAAACCTAATTTGTAGGAAATTATACCTAATGTTTGAGTTAGAAAAGCAGAAATTAGGAATTATTTCGACTAAAATTAAAGGAATGGATGTTGATGATAATCACAGACTGGAATATGTCAACTTTTACTCAAAACTATTTAAAAACCACTTCAATGTGATTTTTCAAATGCTATAAAAATGAATAAGAAAAAATTAATGAAAGTAGAGATGTGTACTTGCCAAAGAGCGTTGTGTGGAATCAATCATGTTATTTTGGGGAATTAAAAAGAACATTGATACAGAAAAAACAGGTCAATTTGCAACGGGGACAACATTAAATTAGATTTTGCGTAACTTCTGGCCGTAGCTGTATCCCTTCTGGTCACAACGTTAACGGTGTTGTTTTGTCCGTTTTCATTGGCTTATCTGAAGGTTAGAAGTGATCCGGCTGTCCCTGTCCCCAGCCAACCTCCTTGTGCCATTTTTTTCGGTCTTTCACACTACTCTTTACTGTTGTCACTCTGTATTTTTATTTTTACTAATCATTTTGGGCTAAGACACAAACCCCGGTCGGTTGGTGGGTCGGTGTACTTGGCGGCCAACGGATTTAAAAAAATAGAAGAATGAAAAAAAAAAAAAGACAAAAACGACCTGTTTTCCGACAAATAATGGAAATCAAGTCATTTTCCATTTTTTTGTTCCCCTTTTCCAAACGGTAGTCAACAAACAACTCGTTTCCCAATTCTCGTTTTATTGCCCGTGCTTGGACCTCGCTCTCTTGGCTCCTGTGTTATTAGCCTCATTTAAAGGATTTTGGTCGTTCACACCACTCCCTACCACTCTCTCTTTTAACACCACATCACCTTACAGCTGCTCTGCAGGTGCGTCCTCCACACACGCTACAGGAGGATCTTTGTATCTGGCGCCGAGAGACACTGACCAAGCGCCAGTACTTGACGAGTCGGGAGTGAGAACAGGTTGTTCTCTGCTGCGTGCCCTTGCACCGTCCTCCGTCTGGATGTGCCGATTTCATCACCTCCGAAAGGAGCATTAGCAGTCTGCGGAAATCCTCCCTGCAGACGCCATGCACCTGCTCCCTGACAGGAGGAAGCACGATCGTCATGCTTCCCACACAGCTGCTGTCTCGTTCACGGCACAAAACCAGAACATGACTGTTTTCCTCCAGATGGGAGGCCTCGAGACCCGGTCGCCTGTCAATCAGCCGACCCCAGTGGTAAACATGGCTCCTCACAGAGCTGACGGCGTATCCGTCAGATACGTTTGTCAGCCGGGAAAAACGTTCATTTCAGTTGGAAACAAGGTCATTACAGGTTAAAAATTGTTATTTGCTTGTTATTTTGGTTCAGCTCTGACTCCTCAGTTTCATTTAAGTTATTTTTCAGTGTGCTCACACTACGTCATCTTACAGCGCCGCGGTCGAGCTGCTGCCCATGCAGCCTTGAACCAATCAGATTGCTTGATTTGAGCTACTCGTTTTATAAATGGTGGAATATATTAGAAAATCTTTTTTTTTTATTCAATAATATCGTATTGTGAAATTAATATCGTGATAATATCGTACCGTTAGACTAATGCTGCGTTCCAGACACAGTTTTTGTCCCGTAAGTTACAACTTCAAGTCACAACTCACGAAATGGTAGCGTTCAAGGAAAAGTCACCACAAACCCTTCGAGCTTAACATCAGAAGTTAGCATCAGACGTTAGCATTAGACGTTAGCATCATACGTTAGCATTAGACGTTAGCTAGCGTTAGCATATACTAGCAATTTCTAGTCTGCGGCATGTTTTAGGATTTATTTAATAAACATTACCTGTGGTAGTCTACAATCATATGTGTATGGTTTTGATTACAATGTGTGGAATTACCTTACGTTGCCCACATAGATGCTAAAGGGAGATTCATCGGCAGTTTGTGAAATGGTCACGTTATTTAATCTAATCATTTCTTTACAGGTCATGTTATTGTCATTTTTTTGGTGTTGCATTTCCTTTCCGCTTTCTTCTCTTTCTAACCTAACCGTCCCGTTGTTGTGGACGGCGTGCGGCGTTTCATTTCCCCGTGGTTGCGTCCCCCGGAGCAGCCCAGTGTCATGGTAGTTCTAGATATGGTTCATGTCTGAAAACCGTGACATGAACACAAATCAATAAATCAAAATAACCCTTTCACGATCTGCCGTGAGACCGAGTTGGAGAGACACTGAACAAGCGCCGGTATTTTACAAGTTCGGAGTGAAAACGGGTTGGAATAACCCGAACTGTACTTTTTATAACGGATATAAAACCTTTTTTTAAACACAAACGTTTCTTACATTTTAAGAAATTAGGCCTATATCTCAATACTTTTTTGCGAGAAGATTCTAAGGTGCCATGCAACAAGAGGGCACATATACACATGTATATGTATATAAATATATATAAATATGTATGTATTTCTCTATTTCTGACAACAGGGGACACATAAGGTCTCCGCCGCAGCCAGGCATCGTGCCGTTGTCATGGCGATGAAAACACCTTCCTGTACACTCAATAAAATCGGTTTCAGTTGCCATGGTTACAGCTGGAGTCTGACAGGGAGACGGAGCGAGGGAGAAATAAAAGTTCAAGACTGCAGCATTCAGTGAAGGAAGTATCTCTTGGCTTCACTTGTATTTATTATCATGAGTAGCAGCTGTAGTGGTATTGGTGTAAATGTGCAAATGTTCTGGTGTCGTATCATTCATAATTTAAAACCTGCATGGAGTCAGAAGAGATGCAAAGCTTGAAAAGATTGTGCAATGATCTTAGCACAAGTGGTTCGGGTCCCAACACAAGTCCCTCCACCGGTAGTTCCTGGACACAAACACCCGTTTCCTGAGTGAAAGTGTCGTGTTTTCTCCTTCACTTCTTCAAGGGACACAAAGTTTGCTTTCCCTCGTTAAGGGGGCGACGCCGAAGTCGTCAAACAGATGCAAAGAACAGAAAGAGACTCGAGACTCTGTGGTTTAAGACCAAATCATGAACCGGTTCCGGGACCCCGGTTTATCTGCGTCATGTCCGGCCTCCTGCACACACTACCAAGGCGCCCCCCCTCGCCTAAACCAAAACGGAGGATTTCCAGGAAGTAAGAACACGTACTGTAAAACACAGACTATCACCTGTAGTGGGCTGTTTCACATGAGAATACAGCTTTAGACAGCCTCTTCAATGTGTGTGTGTGTGTGTGTCGGTGTGTGTGTGTGTGTCGGTGTGTATTTGTGTGTCTTACCTCTGCGATGTACTTTTGTATTTCTGCCTGTAAACAAAGACAGAAACAGAACAGTCACTCAAATGAACCAGAACCAGACAATCCTCATCATCTGTGTGTGTGTGTGTGTGTGTGTGTGTGTGTGTGTGTGTGTGTGTGTGTGTGTGTGTGTGTTTGGGCAGCGATGCACACTGGCCCAAAATAACCCTTTTCCCCCCAAACACAATCAATACGGAACAATTACCATCGGAGCGCCTCGGACAGCAAGAAACGACTCTTTCTATCGCCCATCAGCATCCATACGATCCAATTAAAAAAAATAGTCATACCATTAAATCAGCCGGAGAAGACTTTAAAGGTCCCATGACGTGGTGCTCTTTGGATGCTTTTATCTAGACCTTAGTGGTCCCTAATACTGTATCTGAAGTCTCTTTTATATAGACCTTAGTGGTCCCTAATACTGTATCTGAAGTCTCTTTTATATAGACCTTAGTGGTCCCCTAATACTGTATTTGAAGTCTCTTTTATATAGACCTTAGTGGTCCCTAATACTGTATCTGAAGTCTCTTTTATATAGACCTTAGTGGTCCAAAGTGAGTTTAGTTTCGGCACCAAAACGATTAGTTAAGATTAGAAAAAAAAGACTGATGAATGGGTTAAAATAGCAGTCCCTTAAAGTAGTACTCCTGGGATATGAACCCCCGTTTCCTGGGTGAAATGGTTCCTGAGTGTCACTGCCCAATGTGAGTCAAGTGCAGATTTGAGTCTCGCATTCTCAAATTTAAAGGTAAATAAAGTCAAATAATTTGTGAAATCCATGAAATAATAAACTTTTCTCATTACAAACAATAACAGAAGATGGAAATCATTTCAGAAACGTTTTAGCTATCTATGCTAACGTTAGCTCAAAACGTCATTCAACTGACAGCCTTTGATGTGTTTGATGCTAACTTGCAGCCAGCTGTGAACCAACTTCATTAAGCAGGTCCATTTTTACGGTATTGACATTACAGAAGTTTCTTGTTAGCATCTTGTATGCTAACTACTCTTTGCAAAGTGACTCAAATCTGCACTCTCCTCACATTGGGACACTGGGAACAGTCTGCGTACAGCAGAGCCCAAACAATGAGGAAGTAAAGCTAATGTCAACGAAAACACCAGAGTTAACTCATCCTTCATGGCCACGGCTCGCCGGCGAATCCATTACATGATTTGAGCTAATGAAAAAGCCCCTCTGGTGTGTAAATATGTCAATAACTAGGATCTGAACGCTCCATTTGGTCTGAAATGAGCCAATCAGGGCCCTGGAATCGGGCCCTACAGGCTGACCACAGCTGGGACACGACTCGGCTCTGAACCGGGACAGCAGGGGCCTGATGTTTCAAGGTCGATGGGTAATTGTACGCTGGCCTGCATGGGCGGAACGGCACTGAATTACACAGCGGGGTACGGGCAGAGCGAGCAGCACCGATCTGCATTGTGTCTTTGTTTAAAAAAAACACACAAAAAAAAGCACGCTGCCGCTCCGACAGTGACAGGTGAGGACAGAGGTGTTTTTTGGGGAATGACTCATCAATCTGTCATGACTTTTCCAGTGAGCTCATGTGATTTTGCTTCCTCTACTTTCCTCCTCTGCTGATGTGTGTTTTTTTTTTACTTTCACCCCACATGTTCTCTTCCCTTCGTCCTTGAGCTTTATTAGTCCCGAGTAATAAAGTATTCTTAGATGCGATGCTTCTCTGCATGAGTGTTGTTGCACCAACGCGGCGGGCATGGTGCGAGTCGCACATTTTAACTGGTTTACTCCATCTACACCGCCCACATCAAGAGACCAGGCGCCCCAGCCTGATGAAACAGCCGTTAAAATGCACCAGTCTGATAATAAATCAACTGAAGCACACAGACACAGACACACACACACACACACGCATACACACACACATACACACACACACACACGTAAACAGGCACGTACACACACACACATACACACACGCACATAAACAGTCACGTACACACACACACACACACACACACACACGCACACACACGCATGCACAGTCCGTTTATGATGAGCACTGTCTGGTTTACTTTAGCAGTCGAGACGCATTGAAGGAGACAAGAAGCAGAGTCAGAATAACGTCCTACATTTCTATTGTTTGTACTGTGATAACTGAACTACGCTGTAACTAATTTAATGTAAAATTTACATTAACTTACTGGAAAAAAATGGACCAGCAAGTTACTGTGAATTATTTTTACAGTAAAGTTACCGTGCTTCCATTTAAAGTATTTTACGTATTCACTGTAAAAAAAAACAACAATTAAACACAACAAAAACTAAATATAGAGTAGTCTATATTGTGATTTTTTTTACAGTAATACTTAGACTACTGTGATTTTGTCACGTTGACAAGGTTGTAACGTAACTTTACAGCAATCTACTGTAAATATACATTCATAAAGTTGCCTGTAAAAAAGTCGGTGGGTGGTATTTTATGGCTGGGCACAAGGTTAAGTACTTCATCTGGATTCCCCAGGACTAGGTGGAGGGACGTCCAGCTGGAATTAGGCCTCAGGGAAGATTTAGGACTAAGAAGAGGGACGTCCAGCTGGGAGGAGGCCTCAGGGAAGACCCAGGACTAAGAAGAGGGACGTCCAGCTGGGAGGAGGCCTCAGGGAAGACCCAGGACTAGGTAGAGGGAGGTCCAGCTGGGATTAGGCCTTGGGGAAGACCCAGGACTAGGTGGAGGGACATCCAGCTGGGATTAGGCCTCAGGGAAGATTTAGGACTAGGTGGAGGGACGTCCACCTGGGAGGAGGCCTCAGGGAAGACCCAGGACTAGGTAGAGGGACGTCCAGCTGGGATTAGGCCTTGGGGAAGACCCAGGACTAGGTGGAGGGACGTCCAGCTGGGATTAGGCCTCAGGGAAGACCCAGGACTAGGTGGAGGGACGTCCAGCCGGGATTAGGCCTCAGGGAAGATTTAGGACTAGG
>NC_048417.1:3317315-3317522 GCF_013103735.1 Etheostoma cragini
AGGGAGGGGATGGGATGCGGAGGAGGAAGGGACAAGCTAGTCTCGTTTTGTTTGAAAACACTTTGAGCGTCAACAAGAAGTAACGTCACCCAACATCGCTCAATGCACCTTTTTATACACTTATCATGAAAATAACAACTCTGATCATTTGGCAACCACAGTTGTCTTGGTCGGAGCTAAGCTCTGGACGCAGCAACGGTGGCTGGA
>NC_048417.1:3317633-3320456 GCF_013103735.1 Etheostoma cragini
CCCCCCCCCCCCCCCCCCCCCCACACACACACACACACACACACACACACACACACACCACCCCCGGCGCAGTTGAAAGAAATTCTAGAGGAAAAACCTAAGACAACTGTGATTGGTTTAAAGAAGTGGCAATCAACAAGAGCACGTTTTTATCCTCCCATCCAGGAAGGTTGTGCATGTGTCCAGCCAGACCCTCCTCCGCAGCGCTGTGGAGGACGGCCTGGCGATGTGAGACTACTTTGTTTGTAACACGTGGCCTTTTTGGGCTCTGGCAGAGTTTTGGGAAATACGGAGCCCTAGACCACGTTGAGGGCCCTCGTCCACGCCGTCGGCAGCTGAACCGTGACTCACCGCTCCGCAGGCCGACACTCTTCACACCACAAGCATCTGATAGCTCTCTCGTTAAGATCCTGAACAGCAGACGAGTGAAAACAAACGGATTCTATCAGCACGGAGCATGCTGTATCCTTTCATTTATCACTCTTGTATCTCATTCAAAAACGTACATTCTTACGTTCACATCTTGAAAAGTCATAACGTGTCGTTCTTCACGTCGTTCATCACATCACGGTGGAACACAAGTCACCAGCAGTGTGCGTATAATGATGGCTTCTCGCTTCAGCAGCTACAGTGAAACGGGATGTGCATGTTATCATTTCCATGAAATACACACACACACACACACACACGCAAAAGATGATGCGACCTTGGCGACCTTCTATACATGCATCTCGATTTTATTTGGCGACAGAGCGAAGGTTTTACTTAAAGTCCCCGTACAGACCAAAGTACAGAGTGTGGACTGGTGGCTGGAGAGGTGCCAGTTCTCCTTCTGGGCACTGCCACGGTGCTCTTGAGCAAGGCACCAAACCCCCCTTGACCGCTCAGGTCGCCTGTTCAGCAGTCGCAGCCCCCCCACTCTGACGTCTCTCCAGTAGTGCATGTATAGGTCCTGAGCGTGTGTGTATTTCTGGCCTGTGTGTAGTGTGTAGTAACAACAGAGTGTACATTGTAATTTCCCCATAGGGGATCAAAAGAGTAAAATTCAAATTATCACAAAAAGTGGCAAGTGCTTGTGTCATCCGTCTGATTCAATGAGTTAGAAACAATGAAGGTGTGAACATGTGAATGCAGAAGCATGCCTTACCCCTCTCTCTCCATTGCAGCTACTCTTTGTACTTCCGTTGTAACTTCCGACTCCCCGTCTTTTTGTAGCTAAATATGTCATTTGTTTGATCTAAATAAAATATAATAACGTTAGTGATGTTGACATGCTCTCTTCCATCTCGCTCCACCTTATAACGTCACGGGCTCTCAGTCGGCCGTTGAGGCTCCGTCTAAAACTCTGCCATTTCCAACATAAAAATAAAATGGAATTTCGATAGTTTTATTTCTATAGTTCATATCTGACTTCATCAGCTGACTTCTCTAGTGGCTGTTAAAACAGGAGACGTCTCCTACGTTGTTAAACCAGCCTCTGGAGACTGGACCAGACTTCCTTTGTCCCGCAAGGCGAAAATTACAATTCACACTCTGTTGTTATTACACACATTACACACAGGCCTGAACTACACACACATGCTCAGTACCTATACATGCACTAATTGAGAGATGTCACAGTGGGGGGGGGGGGGGGGGGGCTGCCCTTGCACCTTGGCAGTGCCCAGGAGGTGAACTGGCACCTCTCCAGCTACCAGTCCACCACCAGACTTTTCTCCATATGGGGACTTGAACCAGAGACCCTCCGGTTCCCAAATCTCCCACTGACTGAGTTACTGGCACACACGCACGTATGCACGCACGCACGCACACACACAAACCTTAAATATTAAAAATACAGAAAAAGTACACAATTCCAAAATTTGATCTATGAACGAATTATGGAAAATTACTTCATTTTTTTTTTTTAAAGAAAATTATTTTCCCAAAAATGTTTTGTTGGAATATTTAAAAAAAAAATGTAAATGTTTTTTCTACAGTGTGAAGATAACAATAAATAACCGTGGGAGAACAGACAATAAATGTCTGTGCTGTTTGGAGGGAAAACAAATACAAAGAGTACAGATTTGTTTTTCTTTTGTCGTCCTCTCTAGTTGCCGTGGTAACAGAAGAGCATTTCGATGAGAGAGAGAAACGGATATTTATGTTTTCACATATTTTTGCTCCTGCTTTTTTCCCCTGAACATCCTTTTTCTTATTTTATCTTTTTAAGTGTTTTTTTTTATCAGTATTGCTTTGGTGAGAACGTGATGGAACGACAGAGGTAAAGAGAAAGTAAAAGTAAGAGCGACAAAATGTGCGGCTGAGTGTTTTGTGAAGCGTAAAATAGAAGAGAAACACTTCAGGGACCACAAAAGATTACAGAATCAATTATTTTTTTACATCCAGCGAGACTGGATAACAAAGACAGTCACCAACAGTATTGTCCTAACAGTTTGCAGTCGCCATTATTCCCGAAAAAGACAATGTTTTAGCTGTTTGCGCGAGTAGTTTTCCCGTGGTGACGGGCACACAGAGCCTCCCTTTATCTTTCCTTCTACCTTCTTCTTGTAATGGACGGCTCATGCACAAAAACCTGTTGATATCCAAGTCTTTCATACTGTTAAAAAGTAGCCGTGGTCCTCCTTTGTTTCTTCTAGCTGAGCATCTCTACCGCAGTCCTGCAACGCTTGGCTGTAGCAAACTGCTTACATGACCTGGTTTAAATTCAGAATAATAGTGGACTATTATATTTATCTATCTATATATCTATATCTATCTATCTATCTATCTATCTATCTATCTATCTATCTATCTATCTATCTATCTATCTATCTATCTATC
>NC_048417.1:3320556-3322345 GCF_013103735.1 Etheostoma cragini
CACACACACACACACACACACACACACACACACACACACACACACACACACACACACACACACACACACACAGGCTCCCTCTCTTATGTTCAGCAATGTCGCACTCCCACAGTCCTCCACTCATTTTCTGTCATTTGTCTTCACTCCATCCTCGCTCCGTGCCACCATTACCACGACAACCGTGCAACCACACTGATGCCGTCTCCGCGGCTGTGAGGCTGGATCCCAAAACTACCGGGGATCGGTTCTCGCAACGTGATCACTAATCCTCATCATCATCATCATCATCATCCTCATCATCCTCATCATAATCAGCCTCTCTTCTTGTTCACCTATGCACCAACCATCATAAACATCATCCTAAACATCTCAAACATGACATCATCGTTACAAACATGACATCATCGTTACAAACATGACATCATCCGCCAGCTGACGCCGTCGTCTGTGTTGTACTCACATCCCTCTCAGTCGGATCAGGACCTGGTTGTTGTGGTTCTGCTCCTCAAAGTCCTGCGCCTCCTCGATCTGCTGCTGCTTGTTCTCCTCCGTCTGAGACATCTGCCCCCGATGCTGCACCTGCAGACTCTGCTGCAGCTCTTCCTGTCGCTCCTCTTCCTCCTGTCGCTCCTCTTCCTCCTGTCGCTCCTCTTCCTCCTGTCGCTCCTCTTCCTCCTGTTGCTCCTCCTCAGACTCCTCCTCCTGTTCCACGTCCTGATGGGGCATCTTCTCTTGTTGCTCTCCCGCCAGTAGCTCCTCTTCTTCTTCCTTCAGCATCTCCTGTTTCTCCTCTCCTTCTTTCTCCTCTTCCTGCTCTCTTTTCGGCTTCTCCTCTCCTTCTGTCTCCTCTTCCTCTTCCTGCTCTCCTTTCTGTTTCTCCTCTCCCTCTTTCTGCTCTTCCTGCTCTCCTTTCTGTTTCTCCTCTTCCTTTTCCTGCTCTCCCTCCTCTTTCTCCTCTCCCTCTTTCTCCTCTTCCTTCTCTCCTTTCGGTTTCTCCTCTTTTTCTTCCTGCTCTACCTCCTCTTTCTCTTCTTCCTGCTCTTGCTCTTGTTTCTCCTCTTCCTCTTCCTGCTCACCTTCCTGTTTCACCTCTTCCTGCACTTGCTCCTGTTTCTCCTCTTCCTGCTCTCCCTCCTCTTTCTCCTCTTCCTGCTCTCCCTCCTCTTTCTCTTCTTCCTGCTCTGCTTTCTGTTTCTCATATTCCTCTTCCTGCTCTCCCTCCTCTTTCTCCTCTTCCTGCTCTCCCTCCTGTTTCTCCCCTTCCTGCTCTCCCTCCTCGTCTTCCTCCTCCTCCACCTCCAGCCCTTCCCGGGGCAGCTGCGTCTCCTCCGCCTCCTCGTTCATCTCTGCGCGGTAGAAGCGGAGAAGGAGGTGAAGTTGTTGTTGGGTTTCTTCTTTTCTTGAGAGTTCCTGTAAGTGTTTCACGGAGCAGAGTTCGGACGTCTCTCACGGTTGTGACGGGGTTGGAAAAACATCGACGCCGCCGATCGCAGCCGAGAGCGTTTGGCTTTGACGGAACATCCAACTTCCTGTGATGTCACCTGTCGGCCCGGGCAACCCAAAACGATGAGCTCTGATGCGTTCGAGAAGCCGAGGAGATGAAGGTCCTCGGGCAAATCTGGTGTTTGTTTTTTTAAAAGAGTTGAACAGCAGCAGGAGCAGACTGGCACAGTGATCAGCTGCAAAATAATCTGGCTCAGCCGTCCCAGAGCATCGCCAGGAAGACAGGATGGAGAGAGAGAGAGAGAGAAGAGAGAGAGAGAGAGAGAGAGAGAGAGGGAGGAGAGAA
>NC_048417.1:3322445-3324514 GCF_013103735.1 Etheostoma cragini
GAAGTCAGAGAGAGGGAGAGGGAGAGAGGGAGAGAGAGAGAGAGAGAGAGAGAGACAAAGGAGAAGCAGAGAGCATTGCAGAGTGTTTCCCTGGTAACTCAACAACGGTTGCTAAGAGTGATGGAATCCTGCAGCCGACACACGTCCCTCCTCCTCTTCCTCCTCTTCCTCCTCTTTCTCCTCTTCCTCCTCCTCAGCCCCTCCCTCAAATTAACTCTACGCTCCATTCAGGTGCAACAACAGCAAGCAGGCGTCTGGGTGTGTGCGTGTGTGTGTGTGTGAGTGTCTGTGTGTGTGTGTGTGTGTGTGTGTGTGTGTGTGTGTGTGTGTGTGTGATTATATAATGCTCCTGAGGAGTCACAAAGCTCTCAAGTCGACAGGCGCGAGCACACACTCAGTGTTTCCAGTCCCTGTGGCGTGCGTCCTCTGGAGGCCGCAGCCGTCCTTACCCTCCCATCGCTGGATGTGATTGGCTGTTTTACCTTTCATGAGAAACTTGAAGTTGTTATGCCGAACAGGGCCTGACGCCACCGTGGCACGGGGAACTTTAAACTCTACTACACTGTAAATAACGGCTGTGAAATCTCCAGTTATTTCCTTTAGATTTCACAGTAACACTACTGTCTGTGATTTTTACAGTAGAATGCTGTAAAGTTACATTACAACCTTGTCAACATGACAAAATCACAGTAGTCTAAGTATTACGGTAAAAAAAATCCCAATATAGCCATGGTATTGTAAATAGTACAGTAAACTATACTGTAATTTTACAGACCACCAAGGTCTATATAAAATATACTTCAGATACAGTATTAGGGACCACTAAGGTCTATATAAAGAGACTTCAGATACAGTATTAGGGGACCACTAAGGTCTACATAAAAGAGACTTCAGATACAGTATTAGGGGACCACTAAGGTCTATATAAAGAGACTTCAGATACAGTATTAGGGACCACTAAGGTCTATATAAAAGAGACTTCAGATACAGTATTAGGGGACCACTAAGGTCTACATAAAAGAGTATTAGGGGACCACCAAGGTCTACATAAAAGAGACTTCAGATACAGTATCAGGGGACCACTAAGGTTTATGCATGAGTCTAAGGTCTAGAAGCTCCTCCTACTTCTGGAGGGGTCCTGCGTGTTACTGACTAACCTCAGACTCTGCATAGAGACGGCGGTGGCGGCCTCGGGGAGCGCTCCGGTGCTTAACTGGCTCTGGTCCTTCGGCATCCTTGCTGGGCCAACCCTTCTCAACCTCCTGCTGTAGCAGTTCAGGGTTTTAAAAGGGCGTGTTTCCAAAAGTTTGAGGTGTGGGGAAATAAAAAGTCCTTTGGGTCCTCTGTCTTCCGTCCTGTTGCTATAGTGACATATGCTCTCCAGATGGAAGCAACCTTCTTTAAAATCCCAATCATCTCACACACCTGTGACTGTCCCCCCCCCCCCCACCCCCCCTTGTCATGTCTGTCAGACCCTCCCTACTACCTGAAGGACCCTAACAGGTCTTCTGTTGTTATCTCATGTCCTAGGATGGTATCTTTATTTCTCTTGCTGATAACGCATGGACTCTAGTCTGAATATCCTGTATAAAGTTGAGCGATGAGTACGTCCAGGACGTGGAGTCCTGATGGGAATAGATATGGCGTGACAGGAATAACTGACCATATAAGGACATGTTTATTGCTTAATGACATCCACATGGTGCAAAGACCAGATGAGGTAATACCTCGTTGTAAGACACAAGGGTTTGGACTAAAGAGAGCAGAACTTTTCTCTGCAGAGGGCCGTTGCAAAGGATCATGGGACTAGGTTATTAATGGTTCCTGTCCTAGTTCAAGTGTGTGACTGATGTTCTGTTTGTGTTTTCGTTATTAATTCATGTTACCTAGGTTCTTGTCTTGATTTAGTGTTCCCCTTTATTGACATTTGTTGGGTTACCATGATTGAGTGTGTTTAGATGTATTGTAAACTTCCACCAATGTAGCAACCTACGTGGAAGAAGTCAGCTCTAGTGTTTCCCCCTCTCATTCCCCCTGCTCTGGTGTGTCCTCTCATTCCCCCTGCTCTA
>NC_048417.1:3324614-3338659 GCF_013103735.1 Etheostoma cragini
ATTTCCCCCTCTCATTCCACCTACTCTGGTGTTTCCCCCTCTTATTCCACCTTCTCTAGTGTTTCCCCCTCTCATTCCACCTTCTCTAGTGTTTCCAAGCCCCTAAACTGGAGACATTTGGAAACACTTCTGACCCGTTTTGGTTGTGAATCTGCGAGGTTGTGTTGCAGTCTCAACGGCCCCAAACGGAGACTTTCGGCAACACTGACGCCGACGTTTCTCCGCCTGATTGGGTCACGGCGTCTCCCTCTCTGAGACTAAGCGTCTAAAGTTACCATGGCAACTACTAGCAATGGGCGGAGTTTACATTTTGTCCCCTGTTTATGCCCAGTAGTTCATGAAAATGTTGACGAGATATGTTGTTTGGGCGTGACAGTTTAACTTTTCGACTCCTCTCAGGATTGCACTTCCTCTGCCACTCAGTCACTGGGGCTCGAGTAGAGAGGAGCTTTTCAAAACTAAAGTGGATCAGGTCCTACCGGAGGTCTACCGTGTCCCAGGAACGGCTCACTGGCCTTAATCTGCATCAATCACCCAATAGGGGAGAAGATTTCACACAATGATAATATTGATGATTTTGCATCAAGGAAGGCCAGAAAGGTCAGGTTTAGTTCTAGTTTGTGTTTTCTTTTCTTAGTCTAGTAGTGTAATAATTAGATTCCCTTAAGTGTGTCTTCACATTTGTGTGATGAAGGATTCGTGCTACTTATTTAGCCGTATTTTATTTGTATTATATTCATAATAATTTACATTATTTTTGCTCTCTGCTCTTTTCTCTCCATTTTGTATATATCTGATTGTATAAATTCTTGGCAAATATACACTATGTATATATATTTAATTATAACAACATTAGTGAAAGGGAAAATTATGTTTCTCAATGGCACAAATTCTTCAATAGAAAATTTGAAAAACACACCTAAAAGAATCCAGTTATTTAACAGGATTTAACCATTTAACCATTTAACTGGATTTAACAATTTAACTATTGCAATTACAACAGGAAACACACTTTTTAAGGTGCACAGTCTCCACCTCCCACATTGCTAAAAGACAATGAACACAATTCTGCACGAAATGTGATAGTTTTAAGTTATCAGAATACATTACATAGCATATACAAAAATTGCAGAATTTAGTGTGTATCTATTTTTCACACTCATGCTGCAGGGGGATGTGTAAAAATGGTTTTCTTTATTTAACTTTAAATTTCTCTTCTATAGACATCAGTCCCAGAGTTTCATTATACAACCTGGGCAACTTGTTATCTGTGCATGTGGCAATAAAGCATTGAAATCTTAAAAAAAAAAAAACATCTTTCTTACCAGGTTTTGGGGTTTTTCATAGCACAGGGATTGCTGTGTTCACGGACACACTTCCTGATGCTGCACCTGGTCCTGATAGGACGCTGCAGCTGCCTCACTGCCGTCATTGGGTGTAGAGAGTCTCCTGATGGAGGAAGAGGAAGGACAACTTTGTTTTGAAAAGTGGAACAACGGGCACGTTCGATTACAAAACAGTGTGCACCGGTTTGCTGGGGTTTTCATAGCGGGACGACCATACACAGTATAAGAAAAGGGAAACGGGCTTTGACGTGTGTTTTCTCTTGATTGGTGGGTGTCAACCAATCAGCAGGACGTGTATGTGACCAGGGCCGCGTTCAGACCCCACAAAACGTTGCACTACGTATTAAAAACGTCATGTTTAGGTGTTCAACAAGGGTGCGTTGAACACCCTGTTGTGTGCGCAAGCACTCTGCCTTTTAATTACCACAACTTTAAAGACACGTCTCTGCTGATTGGGTAGAACTGTGCACGACCATGTCTTGCTTTTTGGGGGCTCTATGCAAGATGCTGAGTGGGGGCCCCTATTTTGTCAAACTACGATGGGGGGGGGGGGGGGGGATTCAAACCTTTAAAATTATCCGTTGAGATGCATCAATCTGTAAAAAACCTCTCTCAAATTCAAATTAACCATCACAAGTTCACCCAAGGAATTTAAACCTACAGAAAATAATAACAAAAAGTTAAAGGTCCAATACGCGTTATATTTACAGTAATAAATAAATGCCCACAGGTGAGGGTAGGAACCAAACCTGATCGGTTGGTCGAGAGCTTTACCTTCTGGCTCAGCTCTGCCTTTAACTTGTACCTGAGTAGATGTACCTGCATTACCTGAGTAGATGTACCTGCAGTACCTGAGTAGATGTACCTGCAGTACCTGAGTAGATGTACCTGCAGTACCTGAGTAGTAGATGTACCTGCCGTACCTGAGTAGATGTACCTGCAGTACCTGAGTAGATGTACCTGCAGTACCTGAGTAGATGTACCTGCAGCATCTGAGTAGATGTACCTGCAGTACCTGAGTAGATGTACCTGCAATACCTGAGTAAATGTACCTGCAGTACCTGAGTAGATGTACCTGCAGTACCTGATTAGTAGATGTACCTGCCGTACCTGAGTAGATGTACCTGCAGTACCTGAGTAGATGTACCTGCCGTACCTGAGTAGATGTACCTGCCGTACCTGAGTAGATGTACCTGCAGTACCTGAGTAGATGTACCTGCCGTACCTGAGTAGATGTAGAGTTCATTTCATATTTTTTTAAATCTCAAGACCCTGACCTTCCTTCTTTTTTTACGTCACCTGCACTTCAGAGGAATTTTCCACCATAAACTGACCATCGCTAACTGCACGAGACGTCAGAGCTAAAAATAGACAAAGCTGAAAAAAATAAAAAAAAGAAATTAAAAAAGGATCCACAGCAACAGCAACTGGAACCACATGAAAACTGGCAGGTTTTTTACTTTAATGTGACATTAGATTCATGTCCCTCTCTATTTCTACTGCCGATTATTTCAATTTCAGCATTTATATGTCGTCTCTGTTCCATGTGCATTGTATTACTTCCTGTCCATGTATGACACCGGTACTGTTAGAGAACATTATAAAAACAGAGAGAGAAATATTAAGAAAACGCAGACTGTAAAGGCTTTGTGGGAGGAAGTCCAGCTGCTTCTGGGTTCTCTGATTTATACGCCTCTTTACACGCCTTTCTGAAGAGAGGGAGACAGAAAGAAATGTTAATGTTAAAGCTGTATTTGTTGATTTTAGCCACTTAGAGGCAGAAAATGGAAAACACAAGATACGCCGAACATATTATGTTCTCATAAAGTTGCTATGGCAAATGTGTCAGCAATCAAATGACTATTAACACGTCAACCAGACACAGAATTCACATTATGATCTGTCAGATATTCTTTTTTAGCTGTTTTTTAGTCTCTACCAGCTCCTAAAGGAAATAGGTCTCTCCTTCGGGCCCCCCGGGAAACAAGTGTTTGTTCCTTGGGAGTTATTTAAAGGACAATTCCGCAAAATGAACCTAGGTGTTGATACCACATGGGTACTGAGTCGACCGTTCTGTGGGATTTGTTTTCATGCTAATCAAATGTGATCAGTTTTAATGCAAACTGCCAATTAGCTGCTAATGGACTCTCATCTAACCGTTGAGGCTCACGTCAAACATCTCTAAAAGACCGCCTTCTTCAACCTCAGACACATCGCCAATGTCCGTCACACACTCACTCCTGCAGAGGCAGAAAAGCTTGTCCACGCTTTGGTCTCCTCCAGGCAGGACTATTGCAATGCGCTCCTCACTGGGATTGCAAACATGGCCGCATCACCCCCATACTCAAATCACTCACTGGCTTCCTGTCTCACTCAGGATGGAGTACAAGGTCTCCCTCGGTAGCGTATACAGGCGGGCGCCATTTTGGAAAACCCGTCATGACCAGTCAAACCACGAACTACAAACTACGAAGGGTACCTACTCTTCTGAAAAAGAGTAACTGCTCTTTTGGTGCGTGCGTGTTTACTGACAAAGCAACTCTTACAGTTGTAAACAAACCCTCATGGCAACAGCGGACTGTGTGATTGGTCCGCTGGCTAATTGACTGTTAATTGGTTCTTCATCATCAGCAACAACACTGGAGAGACAATTAAAGTCCACGTGAGCGGCTGGAGTGTGTTTGTGACTGTGTGTGTGTGTTTGTGACTGTGTGTGTGTGTGTGTGTGTGTGTGACTGTGTGTGTGTGTGTGTGTGTGTGTGAGTGTTTGTCACAGTAATATATTCGGGCCTTTGTTTTTCAACAGGCTTTCGAGGCAACAAGTAGAACAACATGCGCAGAGCTGAGATTTATTTTTGGATGTTCATCTGACAGAACCTATGAAACACTAGTTTTATGCATTTTAGTTTTATTAACAATGTCACAAAGCTTCCCTCCAGACATGTTTCAGGAAAATAAAAATGAATCTGCATTGTAAAGTGTCTAAAATGGGTGTTACACAAGTTCAAGGAACAAGTTAAAAATGATCTTAAAATTACATTCTTTATTGAAAAATAGGAAACTGATCTGATGTCTCTTATTTTTAACTGTATTTTAGTCATTTTATCTATTTTATCTATTTTATCTATTTTATTTTTTAAACCCGTTGCTCTTATTTTGTTTTTATAATATTTTGAAATAATTATTTTGTATGTTTGAGTTTTCTGTGCAGCACTTTGGTAACTTTGTGTTTGTAAAATGTGTTATAGAAATAAAATGGACTGGATTGGAAACAAAGTCCTGTTGACAAAGAATCAAATTAGTCATTTGGAAAAATGTCTTTTTCTTACTTGCTTTCATTCTTTAAATCAATCTGCATCAGTGCACAGCTTAGAAACTTGACTCAGAAAACGGCTAACCAGTTAAACTGGCAAGTGTCTGAACTTTGACCAATTTCACTTTATTTTACTTTTTTTTTTTTAAACCAGTAAATTTTTTGAGATTTTTTTATGTTTATTAGCTTTTCTTAAGCACAGTATACACACTGCTCACGTGATGTCAAAACTATTCCATGGATAAATGCACAAATATTTGAATGACAAGGAGCATGAAGGATACTTTTAAGCCTTTATATTTGAGAGAGGTAGAAAGTGTCTGACCTGTCACTGTCTGAACCGGAGACTCCTCACGTGGCGTCACCGTTGCTGCCACTATCTTTCTGTCCAGGGTGGAGCAGAAGGAGCCCATCGTCAGCAGGAGCCAGAGGAGGAGAAGGATGCTCTGTGTCTTTTACACACATAGGAGAGACATCTTCCTCCTGCGTCCGTCCACATCTCTCCGGGCTCCGAGCTCTGTCTTTCTGAGGGCTGCTGTCTCTATCTCTGGAGACTCTCTAGTCTTCAGAGGTCTCTTGCCCTTTTAAGCTGAAGGGTCAGTGTGTGTGTGCGTGCGTGTGTGTGTGTGTATGTGTGTGTGTTTACGCAAGGGCGTAGGGGGACATGGGGGGGGGGGGGCACACTTTATCCTGTGAAACCAGCTCCCAGTCAGGGTCCGGGAAGCAGACACCGTCACCGCTTCTCTTCGAGAAAGCTTGTATTTAGGGAGTGAGGAGTTGCAGTGTTCAGCCAGACCGGCGGAGGAGGGTGTATGGCTGCAGACGCAGCCCGCCTTCTCTTCCCGGCTTCTCTTTATAGTTGTCAGATTAATCTACCAATAATCTATTATCTATAATCAATGATATAATAAAAGCAGAGGAAGGCAGGCCAGTGAAGCCCGATCCGGTTAGGGAGAGTACTAGCCCGACCAGGCTCCTCTCCTTAACCTGTCTCTCTTAGATATGCTGTTATCGTTTTAGACTGCCGAGGGATTTCCGTCCTTTGACACACTGAGCTGCTCTTTCCACTCTATGTCCATCTGTGTGCATCCTTGTGACAGAAATGCTTGTTAAATTAACTCTAGAGAGCTTTTCCCCCGGAGTTCTTGTTATTTTTTGCCCAGCATGTTTCCTTGGATTAGGGTGGCACCTAAATCATGGTTTCAGCTATCCTGATGGTCCTGCTCCGCACCGTGCTATGCCCTTTTACACCCTGCTATGGTGCCCTCCTACGTCTAGCTGCGTCATGCAACGTCCTGCTATGCTATGCAGTGTCCTACTACGTCCTGCTATGCTCTGCAGTGTCCTCCTACGTCCTGCTATGCTCTGCAGTGTCCTCCTACGTCCTGCTATTCTCTGCAGTGTCCTCCTACGTCCTGCTATTCTCTGCAGTGTCCTCCTACGTCCTGCTATGCTCTGCAGTGTCCTACTACGTCCTGCTATGCTCTGCAGTGTGCTGCTACGTCCTGCTATGCTCTGCAGTGTCCTCCTACGTCCTGCTATGCTCTGCAGTGTGCTGCTACGTCCTGCTATGCTCTGCAGTGTCCTGCTATGCCATGAACTACGAGCTCAGGGTAAATTCTTTCAGGAAGACCTAACACTTAATCACTGCTCTCTTCCTAAATCAAATCCGCTGTTAGAGTCGTCCACCTTCCTGTTAAACCCAAATTTGCCACAAATTCCATGGGTCAGTCATCACAACCGTGCATTAAATCTGTTTCTCTTCCAGCTGCCGTCAGCTGTCATTTCAGGCAAAGCGTGCAACCCTCCACCTCCCCTTCCACCTCCAGTCATCGTCACCCAAAGGCACCCTGGGACTTCCCCCTGCTGGACGCTCTGTCGACTCCTTCGGTCTGGTCTTCGAGCCGCCACCTCCAGTGTATGGACTCCATCTGGGGGGTGGGGGGGGGGAATTGTCTTGGCTTCCTTACCCCTTTTACAAATGATTCTATAACAATGGAGTCTAAGCTCCAAAGACTGTACATTTTATAATGCTTACATTCAATAAACCTTTTCATATCTGCAAACAAGCGTCTCCTGATTGAAATAACAGTGAGCTGCAAACGTTTCTGCTTCTGTCATTGAAGTTTTTATTCATTTTTATGTTTAGAAATTAAACATGCTGGAGTTTGTGGCTCTACAACAGTAAGGGAATGGGTTCAAATGCAGATGAGGGACCCCCCCCCAGAGACTAAATCTAATTTAACAAAACACAGAGATCAACAGCAGAACAACACGAAGAAGACATCGTCAATAATAACACGCAGGCAAGACAATAATGTCTTTTTGTCTCAAAACTAAAGACTATTTTAGGTTTAAGTCGTGTACAGTATTTTATATTAACTTGTCGAATCATCTGGTCTGATTATTCGGGATAATTTAACAAGAGTTGAAAAAAAACAAGGTCTGTAAAAATCTTAAATATGACTTATTTTTAAACCTCTCTCATTTAAATAAAACTATTTTAGATTCTTAAATTGTCTGACCGCCCCGAGCACTTCTGATGCTGCCTCAGTGTTTGGAACTGTTGATCGTTTTGTAGCTCCGCAGTTGTTCCAGGAAGCCGGGATTGGGAGACGAGGCGCCCCGAACTGATTTGACCAATGAGAGGGCGGCGGCGAACGTCTGGCCTTCGCATGACATCAGGTAGCCAATGACCACGGCCGGCGCCCGGGACACGCCGGCGTTACAGTGGACCAACACCACGCCTTTCTGGAGGAGGAACAGAAGCAGACGTTGATATTAATATATCGATCAGTGGATTTCAGCCACTTTGGGGCAGAAAATGGGAAAGAGATATTTGATGGTCTCAATTTCCTTCCTCAAACCTCCGAAAACTTGGGACAAAACTTAAAGCTGCTCCAGTCATTAGATCTGCGGAAAGTCTTACAGAGTTGTGCAACCTCTGACATATATACTGTACAGTAGCAATTGTAGGTCACTTTGGATTAAAGTGCCCGATAAATGACATGTAATGTAATCTGAAAGAGGTTTTCTTTTTATGGACTGAAAGGAATATTTATTTATAAGGAATAAGAAAGTAATATAAGGAACTTTTATTTGGAAAATTTAGATCTGTTGGATTTATGCCACTTTTTACTTTATCATGTTTGTTCACGATAGGTGTATTTTTTGCCCTTTTGAGTTTAAAAATGTTGACTTAACTGATTTCTTTAGTATTATAATTAGTATAACTAGCCGTGGTCCTTCCCTGCACCACGCTCCACAATGCTACACCCTGCTACGATAGTTCTACATCCTTCTAATCATAGTTCCATTAACTTTTTTGCAACTATTATTACCACTGTTCAACACACCCCCAACTAACGCCCTGCAGTGCCCTGCTACATCCTGCCATGCCCTGCTACGTCCACTAATGCCCTGCTACTTCCACCTATGCCCTGCTATGCCACGCTACACCCTGTAACGCCCTGCAATTCCATGAACTACTACAACTACTGTTTTTAGTCATAGTTCCAATACCTTTATTGTGACTATTATTGCCACTGTTCACATACCCAATCACCACCGTCAGACACCACCTACCAAGAGCCTGGGTCTGTCCGAGGTTTCTCCCTAAAAAGGGAGTTTTTCCTCACCACTGTTATCCTAAATGCTTGCTCTTGGAGGATTTACTGAAATTGTTCTTTGTAAGTAATAAATATAGTGTGTTCTAGACCTACTTTATCTTTAAAGTGTATTGAGACAACTCTTGTTATGATGTGATACTATAAAAACAAGTGAATTGAACTTCTCCCACCAGTGAACCGGAGCAGTGTGAGACAACGTGAAGCTGAGCAGCAGTGACGCTCTCTGGACACTAGATGTCTCTACAGACCAACAGAGAGCCGGGTCAGCTGCAGCTCTACACCATCACGAGCTCCGTCATTAACGTGCTCTTCAGTTAATAGATGACTTGTTTTGTTTGTGGCCCATTAGCGTCTCAATTACAGCTGCTGTTTTCCTTCTCGTGGAAGCTTTACACCACAGCTGTGTCCCAGTTATCTGGCCGAGCGTGACGCTCACTGCAGCCAGAACCAAACTGGTTTTTACCCAAAAGACAAAAGCTTACTCAAAATGTCTGAGAGACAAGACTCAAGTTGGGCTACGTTTGTTTTATTCTTTAGGGAAACAAAAAACCCTGACCCCAAACTTTTGTGAATTTTGATGAGAATGCACGTACAAACCTGAACATTCAGCTTAACCCAGACCAGAATATTAAAATGTTAAAATCTGGATTCAAATAACTCAAAAATTAGGGTAAGCACAAAAAAAAAAAAAGGATAGAAACTTGAAAATTAAACTACATACAGGATCTGGCCCAAAAATCCCAATATGTAACAGAAAAATATTGAGTATATCGGGTATAGTAAAATACTTTGGTGGTGCACCTTTTCCTGAACTTTCAAAAGTCCAAAGTTTTTGTCTTTAAAGTACCTACTTTAAATAACTAAAATTAAAAATTATTTTAGAATGGATTGAATATTCAAGTAAACTTTCAGTCCCTTTTCTCACAAAAACTTGAGCTGTAAGTTGTGTCCTAATGCTGCAAACTGTCGTACAAAAGCCCCAAAACACACGTAGTGTGTCAACCACTGCAGTCATGATGCTGTTGTTGTCATGACAGCGCCAATACGTGAGGATCATTACCAGCCAGATGGCCTGCTGGGTAATCAGACCCTTCATTTCAAAGTAAAAGCATCATTTTGATTATCAGGGCTGGAATTACTACACCCACACACAGAAACTGATCATAATGAACACACACACATCCTGTAATCATACACCCCTGATCACTTGCTGCGGCTGTGTGTGTGTGTGTGTGTGTGTGTGTGTGTGTGTGCGTGCATCTGTGCGTGCGTTTATGTGTGTGCGTTTGTGTGTGTATGTGTGTGTGGTGTCATGTTAAAGTGAGCCGCAGGTCTCGCCGCTAAAAGCTTGTATGGCACTGAGATCTGATCTGTGCACAGTTTAATAAAACATGAACAAAACTAAACATCTATAATTAAACAACAGGAGAGAGGAGAGAGACATGTGTCACGTGTCAACCCCCATTCTAAGACTCTTACATCCGTCTCCTTCTTCCCACAATCCTTTGGTCTTATGGATAGGTTGTTTCCTGTTGGACTTGATTCGGTCCTTCCGGTTTCACCTCTCACCTCTATTTTTGGTTTCCAGTCTCTATAAAATGTCTTCTTATCTTATATGTGTTAGCAAGGTGCCAAAAAGGTCATTTCCCCTTGCGGAATCAATGCATGTGTGCAAGAAATGTAAACAACCCAGAATGTTGTTTTTTTCTCCTATCCCAGAATGCATCTGTGGTGTAGCCAGACCTCACTCTACAACAGTGTTGCCAACATGTCAGACCCTCTTACTGGCTTTATTTCTAAAAAGCAACTACGGACCAATGTAGCGACTTTAGACCGTCAGGGGAAACGCAAGATAAGTGATTGTTTTAAATGATCTTCCCAGGAAAACCACTTGTGAGGATTAGCTGCTCGGTTTTAATATCAGTCTTTTGGGTTTTGGGACTGCCGGTAGTTCTGGTCTGTAGTGAAGAGAGTGGTGTGTGAGTTACCTCGTTGCGAGCCTGCTGGATGAAGTCACAGCAGTCCTGGATGTGAAGCAGCAGGTCCGCGTCGGGATGATCCAGAATGCTGACGGTCTTATAGATGAACAGGTCAGGGAACACGTTCTCCACCCCGAAGGCCACGTTCAGGATGTGAGACACCTGAAGAGGAGGAAGAGCAGCACACCTTATCCCGAGGTACGGCCAATCACAGTTTCACTTCCTTAATTTGGGCTTTTTGACATCGCCACATCACGTCTGAGACGTCTGCATTCGTATGAAATAATAAGTAGGACTCGGTACTAAGTGCAATACTTTTCAGGCACCAACAGAATAGCCTCTAAAGCAATGCTTCCCAAACTTAGGGTCGGGACCCAAAATGGGTCGCAGACCCGTTTTATTGGGTCGCCAATTGGCAGAGAACAGACTAGATGCTCAGCATGACCTCAGAAGGACACTTTCAAAAACCAAACCAAGAATAAATCAGCTGGTTGATATCTTCAACCAGACACACACATCTCATTAAATTCAAGTCAGCATTATTTTAAAAAAATGTTGGTGTCGGTACTGAGGGATGATTGGAGGGGACAGAGACACAGAAAGGACAATAGAGACCTTTTCTGTTTTTGTTTACTTTTATAATGGAATAAATATACTTCATATAAATTTAAATTCATGATTTTTTTCCCATACATTTGGGTCCCGGGAGACACCACATGGGAACCACTGCTTTAAAGCATTGAGTACCAAAAAATGCTGAGTCTTTCCTTAACCAATTGCAATACCTAAGGAGTACATTTCATCAGCGTCAGTAAAGGGCGTAACTTTAGGTTCAACATTGGGAGGGTGGGGGTGGGGTTGAGATCTTCAATTATTTAGGGACGTTCCAGGACATTTATTGAGAAAAGCAACAGAAAAGGCAACTAAAACGCCCCCCCCCGTAAATAACGCAGCGAGCTTGTACCAACAGCTAATGTTGGTGTTTGCCTGTCTAAATGTTACACGGCGTTCAGAAGTAGGAAGGAAGGAAAAAAATCTCACCTTGTGTTTTTTCAGAGTGCCAAAGTCATGTGCAGCATCTTGAGAACCTACACACACACACACACACACACACACACACACACACACACACACACACAGTTAGTTGGCCATCCAGGGTCACAGGGTCATTGATGGGTCACCCTGTCACCCCTGCCCCCCCACGCCTCCCCCATCCTCCCCCACGCCTGGGCTCATCTTACCCTCTGCTCTGTGCTGTGGCAGTTAAACGTGACTTGCAGGACCGAGGGGGGGATTTGAAGAATTAATACAGCTTTCAAACAGAAAGTGTACAGGTCTTGATCAAAATGTCTCCCGCATCCAACGTTTCATACTAAACTTGTTTTTGTCCCACTCAAGTTTATCCAAACAACTTTCTGCTGGTTCTCACCGGATTTGGGGTTATGGTTTATTGTGCTTACTTCTCTTTAAGGTTGCATTTAGATCGCTATGTTTTGGTTTTTAAGCGGCGTTTTGAGCCAAAAGCGATCTACATGCACACGCGTGTTTTTAGCTGCAGTAAAAGAACTAATCTCTGTTTAAACTAACACGCCAAAACCAAAAAATCTCATCAACATTTTCGTATACTGGGCATTTACATGAGGCAGCATGCATACTCCGACTGCTGCATGTTCCATGATACATGGTGCAGCTGTGGCCGTGGTCCTGCTCCACGTCCTGCGATGCCCCGTTACATCCTGCAGCGCCCTGCAGTGCCCTGCTATGCCAGGAACTACTACAAACTACAATTTCTAGTCACTGTTCCATTATCTTTTACTGGGACTGTAATTGCCACTATTTCAACCCCAACAGGCCCCGTCAGACACGGCCTACCAAGAGCCTGGGTCCGTCCCAGGTTTCTTTCTAAATTAAGTTTTTCCTCACCACTGTCGCACTGTTGCTTGCTCTGGAGGAAACTACTAGACCTGTTGGGTCCTTGTAAATTATGGAGTGTGGTCTAGACCTACTCTGTCTGTAAAGTGTCTCGAGATAACTCTTGTTATGAATTGATACTGTAAATAAAATTGAATTGGTATCGTTAGTAGCTTAGTTTCAAGGATCGTGTTTTCCCGGATGGGATGGCCCCGCTTCCCAGCATTGCATGCTAATGGCCTTGCCACAGGTCTCTGCCCTCCTACAACCGATGGCTGCAGCTGAGTGGACGAATGCATCATGTGGGGCTGGCTGCTCACGGATTTCAAACCAGACCATGATTTAAAAAAATTGTGATTATGAGGCTATCATGGTAGCGCACCTAGCGCTCCCATTCAAAAGACCATTTGACCAAAAAACGAGAATATGGTCAATCTTAAAAGTGGCGCTTCCATCCTAATTATGCTTTTAAACCAAAGTTTGACTCGGGTACATTCACAAAAGGGCCGTGAGTTACGCTGTATGTTTTGTCCTTTGGACTGTGGAATTTAACAAACAAACGGGGACTGTGAGCCAATCAGAGCACTGCGAGCAGTCGGCCCTTTCAGCGCCGTGGCAGTCAAGTTTAGCCAACTAAACAGCGAATGTGTCCGGTTTAGGGGCTCTGAAACCCCGGAGCAGTGTAAATGCAAGGTTTTGAAACCCAATCGTAGCAATGTAAAGTCATTACGTTGGACGTACACTTACCCAGCAGCAGGTAGGGCTTGACGATGCCGACCTGCAGGTCCCAGGAAGTGTCGGGGACGTATCCCAGGATCTTCTCCGGGGGGACAGGGTCTTCCACCACAGTGATGGTAGAACCCTTCCAGGTCTCGATGATGCGTCGGCCGCTCAGTGACGTCACGCGGGTGCACTGCTTCCTCAGCCGCGTCCGAGAGAAACTCTGGATCTCTGCAGTCAGGGACTGCATGACTGCACCAGACTGGACTTGGAGGAAATTTAGTGTAGATACACTTTAAGGAAACAATCCGTAGAAAAACAGATAACGTCTTGGAAGAAAACTACCAGTGCCTTTTCCGTTAATTTGACGGTAATTTCTGTCAATCCAAAAAAGAGAACACTACGTAGATTTCTCTGTACCTTTAAAAAAACATTTCTGTTCTAAAAATGGAAAAACACCATTTTACACCAAATTTCTTCATATTAACAAAATATATATGCCCGTATTTCTACTAATATTTCTAACAGTGTGTATTTACTTTAAGCCTCGTTCACACATAGTTCTCGGTAACTTTCTAGGATGAACTTAAATGCACCGCTCGTGATTTTCACTATTCACGCATGCACTACATGCAAGAACATTCCTGTCTTGCACCGTTTCATACATGCCACGGCAAGACCAGAATAAACAGGCAGGGGACCGTCCAGCGCATGATGGTTATGTAACACTTATGGACATCGAGCACAGTAGAAGAAGCGCATGGGGTACATCAAATAGAATTATTTTAGGGACATGGCATGCAATGAGATTTCATGGTAAAGAGACGATGCGAGTCCCCAATACGATGCAAGTCCACTACACGATGCAAGTCCCTTACACAACGCAAGTCCCCAACTCAAAGCAAGTCCCCTACACGATGCAAGTCCCCTACACAATGCAAGTCCCCAACACGATGCAAGTCCCCAACACGATGCAAGTCCCCTACACAATGCAAGTCCCTTACACAATGCAAGTCCCCAACACGATGCAAGTCCCCAACACGATGCAAGTCCCCTACACAATGCAAGTCCCCAACACGATGCAAGTCCCCTACACAATGCAAGTCCCCAACACGATGCAAGTCCCCTACACAATGCATGTCCCCAA
>NC_048417.1:3338759-3342403 GCF_013103735.1 Etheostoma cragini
AAGTCCCCAACACGATGCAAGTCCCCTACACGATGAAAGTCCCCTACACAATGCAAGTCCCCTACACGATGCAAGTCCACAACAAGATGAAAGTCCCTTACACGATGCGAGTCCCTTACATGATGCAATTCCCCTACTTTCACCTTGGAAATGCAAGTTTTAAATCCAGAACACCCTTGTTTTCTAAACTTAAAGGGTAAATACTGTTTTTCCAGCCCTATCTTCCTATGTTTTTGTGTCTAAGTGACCGATGGGAACAACAATCTTTGACATTTGTCAAGTAGTAAGCGAGAAAGAAACAAGCTACAATTTAGGTTAATAGGACAATTGTCCAGCTTGTATTTACCTTAAAAGTGCTATTTTGCCGCAGACAGGCTCAGATAATAGATAATAAAGTGTCTGACAACATTATGAAAGGATCTCTTCAAAGATAAACATCAGAATAAAAAGAGAAATGCATTGAGTTTCAAACATAACCCTGTCTATCAGTGCTCGAATGTAAGTACATTTACAGCAATACTGTACTTAAGTACAAATATCGAGGTGCTTGTTTTTTACTTGAGTTAAGTTGAGGGGAATCAACACCGCGTAGTATCAGGATATGTTACGTAGTGAAACTGTGTTGATACACGGACTCCAAGTATTGATCTTTTATTATATACATGTAACTTTTTGGTTATAAGATTAAAGTGAGATGGACAAAGAGATATTTATCTTTGTTCATGTTGACAAAGCTTTTCTTTGGGGATATAATGTAAAGTTGTAATAACTTGCTTTATAATGAAAAATATAGTGTTGTATGGTGGAGCCTCTGACCCCTAAAGTCTATACATGAAGACATAAAGTATATACTATATGTGTAAATTTCTGTATGGGATAAAAACCTGTTTCTTCAGACGTTCAGCGTTGGTCCGGCTCGGTTCAGAATGGCTCTGGTTCAGCGGATAGTCCAGTTTAAACTCCAGATATAAAAACCAGAGCGAGAGTAGTGATCCGGTTCAGTTTCCAGGAAAGAAACACACTTCTTCCCCCATCATCATCCGTCTGTTCCAGAGAAAAACACTTTGGTTCAGTGAGACATCCAGTCGGGTCCAGACCGGTCCAACTAAACCTGGTCCACCTTATAGCAGGTCCAGAACTAAACCAGTCCAAACTATCTATAATCCCGTCTGCCCCAACTGAGTCAAACTGTGAAATGGACCAACTCTGTTAGAGGTGAGACTGAACTGCTGCTGTGTAACACGAACCCTGCCTGTCCGTCTGTCTGTCTCTATGTGTGTCTCTATGTCTGCCTGTCTGTCTGTCTATGTCTCTATGTGTGTCTCTATGTGAATCTGTCTGTCTCTATATGAGTCTGTCTGTCTCTATGTGAGTCTGTCTGTCTGCCTGTCTGTCTGTCTATGTCTCTATGTCTGTCTGCCTGTCTGTCTGTCTATGTCTCTATGTGTGTCTCTATGTCTGCCTGCCTGTCTGTCTATGTCTCTATGTGAATCTGTCTGTCTCTATATGAGTCTGTCTGTCTCTATGTGAGTCTGTCTGTCTGCCTGTCTGTCTATGTCTCTATGTCTGTCTGTCTGTCTGTCTGTGTCTCCATGTGTGTCTCTATGTCTGCCTGTCTGTCTGTCTATGTCTCTATGTGTGTCTCTATGTGAATCTGTCTGTCTCTATATGAGTCTGTCTGTCTGCCTGTCTGTCTGTCTATGTCTCTATGTCTGTCTGTCTGTCTGTCTGTTTCTCTATGTGTGTCTCTATGTCTGCCTGTCTGTCTGTCTATGTCTCTATGTGGGTCTCTATGTGAATCTGTCTGTCTCTATATGAGTCGGTCTGTTAGTCTGTCTGTCTCTACGTCTGTCTGCCTGTCTGTGTCTCTATGTCTGTCTCTATGTGAATCTGTCTGTCTCTGTCTGTCTGTCTGCCTGTCTATGTCTCTATGTGTGTCTCTCTGTAAGTCTGTCTGTCTCTATGTCTGTCTGCCTGTCTATCTGTCTACGTCTCTATGTAAGTCTGTCTGTCTCTATGTGAGTCTGTCTGTCTCTATGTGAGTCTGTTTGTGAATCTGTCTGTCTCTGAGTTTGTCCGCCTGTCTCTATGCCTGTCTGTCTGTCTATATGTCTCTATGTCTGTCTCTATGTGAGTCTGTCTGTCTGAAAACAAAGTCAATTCAATACAAAATGCATGTCTTATTTATGTTAAAAAAATATCCCCCACCTCATATTCTGTTCATATTCTGTTTCTCTGATCTCATTTTGAGGGAAATGAATGCTCAAAAACCCGGCAAACAAACATAGAAAGAAAACACGAAACCTGTTTTTAACACGATGACATTCGAAAAACAACATCAGGCAGAAAACATGAAGGGGCCTGTCTCTGTGGAGGATGTCCTCTAGAGGGAGCCCCGTCCCTGCTTTACTGAGCTGTAAAAGACCTGAAGAAAGACTGAGGCTGATAAATCAGCTTTCATTTTACGAACCTATTTATTTATTAGTATTATGTTTTATGTATCTTTGTGTTGCACTTATCAAACCAACCGTCTTCCATTTATAACTGCAGGTGTCTCTGGTGTGAGCATGAACATGTTACTCATCCACAGAGACGCAGACGCACAGATAGATCCAGGTTTTTTGCAAAATGCTAATTTAAAAAGATGTCATTAACTCAAAATAATTAAACTATGATAATTAACACATTAGGGGTTGAATGCTAAACATTTTAAATGTAGCATTTAAATCTTCTTCAGTGACAAGGTTGTTGTACCATTCAACCTCTTTAGACGTTTGTCTTCATTGGACCTATTCAACACTTCCTGTTGTCTTTTTGTCCTAGTTTGTCACTGTGTGTTTTCAGTTATTTTCCCTTTCTTTGACCTATTCTTGCCTTACTCACTTCCTGTTTCCAACTGTCTTTTATGCTGCATTCATTTTTTTTTTTATCACCTTTTTCAAGGTTCTTGTCACTGTTGTTGCTGGTCACATGGGTTAACTTGGCTTAAAAAATAAATAAAAAAACTCAAAAGTGGGAACATTATGTTAAAAAAATGTAAGAACCACTGCCTTAGAGAATGTAACATGGTATTGCGTGTGTGTGTGTGTGTGTGTGTGTGTGTGTGTGTGTGTGTGTGTGTGTGTGTGTGAGGATTCTCTGCAGGCGGGATGTTCCAGGCTACATTAGCCGCTACTAGCATAACATCATAAAGCAGTCTATCGGGGGTGCACGGCGTTCTAGGTCCTCGTCCACGCTCCTCTGACCTGAACTCCTCCGTAAATCTGTGATTGTTGTAGATTGCTTTCTCTCTGTGTGCACAGCTGCAGTCGTATTTATGTTGGAAGGATTCAGGTAGTTTCCAAGAATATGTCCACACAAAGAGGGAAACCATTTTTTGGCTGAAATCTGACCTTTTGAAATGTGTGCGTGTGTGTACGTGTGTGTGCGTGTGTGTCTGTGTGCGTGTGTGTACGTGTGTGTGCGTGTGTGTCTGTGTGCGTGTGTGTTCCACTGATAAGATTTTCATGCCAGATGTAAGCAGCTTTTACGTCAGAAACAAACACACTCGCAGCGATGAAATCATGAGAACCAACAACAAAAAACAAGAGAGAGAGAGAGAGAAAGAGAGAGAGAGAGAGAGAGAGAAGGAAGGAGTGAGGGAG
>NC_048417.1:3342503-3346639 GCF_013103735.1 Etheostoma cragini
AACTTCATCAGGATACATAGTATCCTGGATCCGTGAAATAACTGGCCTTTAATAATAATATTAATAAAAATAATCTGCCTGCCTCCATGGGAATATGGCCTCTGTATTTTAAGGAAGAACATGGATTTATTAAAAAATAAAATTGGGATCCTTAAAGGTTGGATTTCCCCTAATTTTTGGAATTAAGGCAAAAAATGTATTCCTCTTTTTGGTCAACTTTAGCATGGGTGTGTAAACTTAATAGCACCACTGTATGTATGTATGTATGTATGTATGTATGTGTGTGTGTGTGTGTGTGTGTATTGATAGATATATAAATAAGTGAACCATAACAACAAATTGTATTGAACTAAAGTTCTAAAATAGAAAAAAGGGGGTAGGACTTCTTCCTGGTCCCCTCTGAACATGGACTAACTTATTTTAGAGCTTTTAAGGGATTTACTGGTGTTGACTTTTCATCTAAAAGGACTCTATTTTTTAGCATGGAGGATAAGAGAAGAGGAGAAGAAAGCAGAGGAGGGGAGATGTGGAGAAGGAGGGATAAAGCAAGAGGAGGAGGAGGAGGTGAAAGTCTGAATAAGAAAGCAGCTCCTCCCGCTTCTTCCGAGCTGCCCGCAGACCGGACCGCAGCAGTGGCACAAAAAGCACCCATCAGCAGCAAAACCACGTCCTGGTTTGGATCTAACTCCCCGTGAGTGGCGGAGACTTTACCCGAAGCACCGACGGCGCTGCCGTGACTCCACCGTACCCCTGTCTCTGAAGCAACCGACCGACCGACCCACCCACCGACATGCTCCTCCCGGGACTCTCCGTGTCTCTGCTGGCCGTGTCCTGCGCTCTGTGGCCGGCTGCGGCGGTCCGGGCTGCGTCCTGTGAGTCGGTGCGGATCCCGCTGTGCCGGTCCATGCCGTGGAACATGACCAAGATGCCGAACCACCTCCACCACAGCACGCAGGACAACGCGGTGCTGGCCATCGAGCAGTTTGAAGGGCTGCTGGGTGAGTTGGGCTAGAAGTCTGCTCACCAATTATCCCAACAATTAACTCTATGGTGCACTAATTAACCGACTGACACCCACAGACGACTCAAACGCTTGCGCTTAATGTGAGTTCTCTACGGAAGAGGAGTAGGGCCAACGTGAAAAATTTCTTTGAAATCTCAAAATGATCACTTTAAACCTCTGAGGTCTAATAAAGCCTATTAAGATGTCTGAGAATAAAGTCAGAATTAAGACTTTAATCCTCTGTTGATTTTTACACATCTTCTTAACACCTTTTTAGGGCTATTTGCTAGATGTCTGGCCTCTAATTAACTGACTGACACCTACAGACAACTCAAACGCTTTGGTGCACTTAATGTGAGTTCAGTACGGAAGAGGATTAGGGCCAATGTGAAAAATGTCTTTGAAATCTGAAATTAAAGACAAATATTTCCTCTCAAAATTCTCACTTGAACACTCTGAGGTCTAATATTAGAGGTCTGAGAATAAAGTCAGAATTATAACTTTAATCCTCTGAAGTTTGAGGGCATTGTCTTGATTTTTACATATGATCTTAACACTTTTTTAGGGGTATTTGCTAGATGTCTGGCCACTAATTAACTGACTGACACCTACAGACAACTCAAACGCTTTGTTGCACTTAATGTGAGTTCAGGGCCTTAAAATTCTCACTTTAATACTCAGAGGTCTAAGAGTATCTTCTCTATTTTTTACATATATTCCTAACACCTTCTTAGGGTATTTGCTAGAAGTCGGGTCACTAATTATCAGGTTAACTGTTTAATGGACTAATTAACGGACTGACACCAACACAGACAGTTGTTGTTGACAACTGTTGACACATTCTCTTAACGCCTTTTTAAGGGTATTTGCTAGAACTCTGGTCAAGAGCAGAAGGCGAGGAAATATGCTGTAGATCCAAACTAGTTCCTCTTTAAACCCAACATTTAACCCGCCTGTTGTCGTTGGGTCAAATTTGATCCATTTTCAAAGTTTCTATGTCGGAAACATGGCTTTTTCAACCAAATTTCCTAAAAATAACATGAGTGGTTCCACACTCTAATTGATGATCACCACCCTCTGGTCTGCCCGGGTCTATTTTACTCAATTATTCTGCATAATTTAATGTCAATGAGATTTATTCACCATCAGTTCCATAAAGAAGTGTAAAACTAGTGGTAGTAATTAATGAAGTTTGCCAAAAAGATGTAACACAGACTTTGGTGATCATTAATTGGCTACTTTATGCTTTATAAATAGGCAAAAAAATCGGAATGATCAACTGGAACACAATACGAGGGTTAAATGATGCAAGCCTCACAAACTGGACTCACCTGCAGACTGAACTCACCTGCAGACTGAACTCAGACAGAAACCTGGACTAATAAAAGCCCCAAAACTATAACTTAGTCAGAATCCAGATCACTGGCAGTGGCTTTTCATTCTCCTGTTGAATATCTACGGGAGAATATTAAATATCTCTCCCTTAAAACACATAGAACCAATATTAGGTTTGTGCAAAATACATTTAAATGAAGACGGCTACTCCGCGTTCAGCAGCCTTGCGACAGAGGGAGTGAGCACGTTAGAGTAACGGGCGGTGTCAGTGGAAACTCACAGGACAACATATGGGGGGGGTCCATAGCCATTAGTAGAAGTTGACAAAGCCGATAACAATACAGTTCATTTACAGTAAGAATGAAAATCTTTAGTTTTTGTCGCTTTTCTCAACATTTTCTTGGAATGTCACAAACTCCAACACAAAAGTTTGTTCAACCCTTTGAGGTCTAAGGGCTTTTTTAAATATCTTCTTGATTTCTCCTTCTAAGAGTAATTGCATATAATTGATCCCTGTGTGTTTCAGAATAAACTCAGCTTTCTGTGTAGCAACATACAAAATTGTTCCAGAGCAACGTAAAAACAGACAATTCTTCCCTAAAGTGGAAATATTTCTCAAATCTCTTGTGAAAACATCCCGACACTCAAGTGTTTTGAGCAACTATTTTAATAAAACTGAAGCTTTAAAAAAAAAAGTATACAAGATATACAGACCATCTGCAAACCAAGCCAGATATCGGCCATGATAATCAGCCAGGCCGATATTTGGTCGATCCCTAAAATATGGTCACATTAGAAATATTTCTGCTTGTTGGGGAACCCGTTTCTCCCGGAGAGAGCTTCACTCGTTTCAAAGAACTCAAATCAATGTCACTCAAATTAGTGATAGGAAGAATGTTTTAATACATCAGATTAGTTGGATTTGGGTCCCTTTTGCCTGCAGTCTGAACACTAACATGATGGTAACATGCTCCCAATGTCAATGCTAAAGGAATCACGGATGCTGGGATGTTAAGACAGGGTAAACATAGGCCTCTGGTAATTGTTAATCATTTTTTCCACTTGTCTTCCTGGCATAATGTTGCTTGTTCCTTTTTTTTTTTTACAGTTAAAATGAAAAATACACTGCTGTGGACGTTGTCTCGATGCAACAATTTTGTTAAAATTCTTTACATATAAATCTAAGTTTGCTACTCAGTTTGTTAATCACTTCCTAGACAAAGCTTAAAGTTCCCATGACATGGTGCTCTTTAGATGCTCCAGAATTGAGCATCGACTCGTTCTAGAGAGAATCTCGATGCCTCTAAGAATCGATTCTTTTTCCCACCCCTATTCATTAGATAAGCCACTCACGGTATTATGAAATAAATAAAAAAAAGGTTGGGTGAGTTTTGTAGCTTACATGCACAAGATTCAGATGATTTAGGCATGTATCAAAGCCTTTAGTCCAGTAACACTTCAATATTTAGCCTTTAGTCCAGTAACACTTCAATATTTAGCCTTTAGTCCAGTAACACTTCAATATTTAGCCTTTAGTCCAGTAACACTCCAATATTTAGCCTTTAGTCCAGTAACACTTCAATATTTAGTCTTTAGTCCAGTAACACTTCAATATTTAGTCTTTAGTCCAGTAACACTTCAATATTTAGTCTTTAGTCCAGTAACACTTCAAAATTTAGTCTTTAGTCCAGTAACACTTCAATATTTAGTCTTTAGTCCAGTAACACTTCAAAATTTAGTCTTTAGTCCGGTAACACTTCAATATTTAGCCTTTAGTCCGGTAACACTTCAATATTTA
>NC_048417.1:3346739-3346926 GCF_013103735.1 Etheostoma cragini
ATATTTAGCCTTTAGTCCAGTAACACTTCAATATTTAGTCTTTAGTCCAGTAACACTTCAATATTTAGTCTTTAGTCCGGTAACACTTCAATATTTAGTCTTTAGTCCGGTAACACTTCAAAATTTAGTCTTTAGTCCGGTAACACTTCAATATTTAGCCTTTAGTCCGGTAACACTTCAATATTTA
>NC_048417.1:3347105-3364074 GCF_013103735.1 Etheostoma cragini
CTTTAGTCCAGTAACACTTCAATATTTAGCCTTTAGTCCAGTAACACTTCAATATTTAGTCTTTAGTCCAGTAACACTCCAATATTTAACAGTCTGGAACTGGTTAAACCTGTTTTTTTCCTGTTCTTTGTGTTATCTTTTCCTCCTCGACACTCCAGCTGATACCGACTATCCCAACCTGTGTTTTAGATAAGTTAAGCTGTAAACTGTAAAACGTTGATGGTTTTTTCTTTTGTTTTTACAGTCTCCTGTTTCCCCTGTTTCACTTTCTTTGTCTTGATGTCTCTTTCTGCAGTGACTCTGTAAATTTAGGAGAAATCTACAGGCACAAAGGGACAAAGTTTAGTAACATAAATGTTTTCTTTCCACTAGTCTGAAAGAAAAAGTGTTGTTAAAACAGTTATAAAAGAAATTGTGTGCAAATCCCACCTTCTGGCAGGTGCAGGACCAATGAAAAGTACAATAAAATGTAATACCCGCAACACTGCTTTGTGCTCCCATAATTTAATTTTTAAAAAGCAACGTTGCCTTTTGTATTAATTTATGGGAGCATAACGAAGCCCAAAATCTCTAATTTCTCCTGTTTTGTTTTTTTACACATTAGGCAGCTTTATTTATTTGTAGAGCACATTTCAGCAACAGGGCAATTCAAAGTGCTTTACACAACATCAGTAAAACAGATAAAACACAAGTATCCTCAAAAAAGAACTCATAAAATAGATAAAACACGAGTGTAAACTTGAGACTACCTTTACACTAACTAGTCCATGTTAGTGCTGCCTTTCGTGATCACCCTCAGTGTCTCTACCCTTCACGACTCTACTTTTAGAGACGTTACCTTTCGTCTCCTTGGACTCTTCTTCACACTAATTAACCCGATCTAGCGCTGCCTTTCGTGTCTATTTTTGACACTACACATTCACACTTTTTCTTTAAAGTGCTACCCTTCGAGTCTGTCTTTCTCTGTATAAAACCCTTAACCCTAACCCACTTGAGACTACCTTCACACTAACTAGTCCATGTTAGTGCTGCCTCTTGTGATCACCCTCAGTGTCTCTACCCTTCACGACTCTACTTTTAGAGACGTTACCTTTCGTCTCCTTGGTGCTATGTCGGCGTCTTTTTTTGTAAGATGCCAGCTCTGTTTTACTTTATAATCCTACGAAGTAAACCGTGTTTTCAAAATGGTCTTGATCACTTTTTTAATCGACACCGCCGAATTCTTTTTGCAGCTCGGAGAATCTCTACATACACATAGCGGTTTAGGAGACTGGAGCTGTTGTCTTAGCAACCAAAGATACTTTTGGCTGCTTTTTGGAACCAAAATACTGCCAGATTTTTTTTTTGTTTTACTACAAAATACCCTTGTCAACTTTTTCTCGTCAAATAAGATGCCAAGTGGGAACATAGCCTAAAAAACACTTTATGTGTGGTTTTGATTTTTGTTTTCCTCTGTGAATAACCGTCCAAGTATCATTGTGCATTTCATGAAGAAATGTAAAAATAAAGCTACAAAATACACAGCAGCTTTGTAGTCGACTCACCAACTGAGTCCAAGTCCGAGTCAGGTCTCGAGTCCCCAGTGTTCAAGTCCCAGTCACCAAAGAGTCAAGTGACCCTTACCTGGGGTCGAGGCACGACTCCTGAGAAGAGCTAAATTCCACTTCCTATTACACATACCAGTAGTTAAAAACTTCATCCAACTTCCGAGTCCTGTTTCATGAATCCTCGAGTCTGAGTCCAAGTCATCGGTGCGCGAGTCCCAGTCGAGTCACAAGTCCAGAGAATAGGGTCTCGAGTCCAGGACTTGAGTACTCCATCACTGATTCACAGATATGATGCAGTGAGTTAGCTAACTGAACTGACTTTGAAAAGCACTTTTTGCATGATGTAAACATTTCGAACTTTGTGTCACAGACCCATTTTTAAATGTCCTAAACAGTGTTTAAAAAAGATTGAAATGTAAAGGCATGTGGACGACCTCATTAACATGACATTTCACAATGCATCTACAACTGTTTTAACGATAAATACATGTTAGCTTTTGGCTGAAGTCAGAGCTCAGCTGAGGTCAGAGTGGAGAGAAAGTGGAAAGGCAATGCCAGAAAAATGTCCCTAATGACTGACCTGCAGGCCAGAACACAGGGAGCAGTTTCAGATCACTTTAGATCATTTCAAAGTATTTCTGGGACTCGGTTGTGAAGCGGTGCAGCCAAACCTCAGCCCTGCACTGCTCTGTAGTCCTGTTCCCAGTGATGAACTCTGCCTAGTCCCGTCCTGAGTGAAACCCATAGCATGATGTGGCTTTTATTATCAGGGCCATAGAAATAAAATGGATAGAAGGGCCAACTCCATTCAAAGCAACGTAGCAGCATGATCAGAGCAGCAGCCATTTCTATCTGTACCATTGTTGCGGTAACGTTGTCGCTCCCCGATGTGAGTCCAGTGCAGATTTGAGTAACACATCCTCAGATTTTATCGATTTACGGCATAATGTGTCATACTGAAATTTGTGAAATCCATTTAAAAATAAACTTTTCTCATCACAAACAATAACAGAAGATTGAAATAGTTTACGTTGCTGACGTTTGTTTAAAACACATTCAAGTAACAGCCTTTGTGTTTGATTGCTAGCTTGTAGCTAAGCTAGCAGTCATTTAAAAAACATTTTAGCTATGGTTGTTTTATTGCTAAAGTTAGCTCAAAACGCCATTCGACTAACAACCTTTGTTGTGTTTGATGCTAACCTTTAGCCAGTAGTGAACAATCTTTGTTAAGTATGTCAATTTTTACTGTACTGACATCACAGAAGTTGTAATATTAATTGTATTCTACTTGTAAAAACTTTCTTCAACTGGGTCAAAATTGACCCGACGATAACGGGAAGGTTAAAGTGACTCAACTCAATATATATTATAGATATTCTCACTGATCAATTAGAGAAACGCTCCCGTTAACACTCCTGTGTTTTACTGCCCGTTCAGGTACCGGCTGCAGTCCGGATTTGCTCTTCTTCCTGTGTGCCATGTACGCTCCCATCTGCACCATCGACTTCCAACACGAGCCCATCAAACCGTGCAAGGCGGTGTGCGAGCGGGCGAAGAACGGCTGCGAGCCGGTGATGAAGCGCTACAACCACAGCTGGCCCGACAGCCTGGCCTGCAGCGAGCTGCCGCTGTACGACCGCGGAGTCTGCATCTCACCGGAGGCCATCGTCAAGGCAGATGGACCAGGTATCACTACGCTATCTGTATTATCATCTTTAGTATATTTCTGAGTGAGATTTGTCTTCCAGGGCTTCCAGGGAGGTCAAAAACTTGTTAACTGCTTTGTGCAAGTGGGTGAAATAGCTGAGACATGGCTAAGAGAAAGTAAAAATGTAGAAAAGGGAAATGGAACTTGCTTAATAAACCAGGGGAGTCACCGGGGATATTTCTTTCCTACGCTGATCCGGGTATTTTTTCAATTTTTTTGGCATGTATCAGATAAGTACGACATTTAAGAATTGTAACACACTACACTTTCTCCAAAGAAAACACAGTTTTCTCAGCTTAGCTGAACCCTATCTCTGTTTTCTATCAGGTTTCGTCTCTCAGCAGCTTGTTTTTGCTCCGTGCTGGACCGATAGCGTGAGTCATTTCCCCTCCGACTGCACTTCCACTGACTTTCTCAAAGAGCTCCTTGATACAGGCGGCCCACTCCTTTTTTTTTTACTCTCAATAAAACCCTCACTGTCCTCCGCTTCTTTAAACAGGTCCTGGAACCAGCAAGTCCTGGAAAAAAATCTAACTCATCTCAGTCCCCTTGACCTCCGTAACGATACGCCCACGTATCTCCGAGCGGCCGCGGCTCAGCTGGGTTTGGGGATTTTCCCACGGTGTGATTTGTTGATTTGCTGAGGTTCAGCCACGGTTTGATCGCTCCCATGTTATACCGGGGGGTTTTCAGCAGTCGGCCCCCAGTCCCCAAAGTTGCTGATTCTAAGGTTTGTCTCCGGTTGGAACAGATATCTCAAGCAGCCACAGACAGTTTGTATTAATTCACTGCTAGCTGTGGCATTAAGAGACCAAAAGCACAAAGTTGAACCACTTAATCAGTCTTTTACCTGGTGGGAACGGGTGATGCGTAAACAAGACTATAGCCAAGGTTTTATTCTTGTATTTTGATGCATTATTTTAAGTGGAGGCTGGGGGGTGAGGCCTTGACCAACTGCTACTTTGCTCGTTTGAAAGCCACAATGTCTCTCTCTCTCATGGGAGGGCCAAATTCTCTGGGCAGGCATAGCAGAGAAAGGGGAGGTAACCTTGGGCCCTTATGACATCATAAGGGGACATATTCCATATCTGCCAATCTGACCTTTCATTTTGTCAAAGGCAGGGCTCGGTTTACACCTACTGCCATTTCTAGCCACTGGGGGACTAAAGGCAGGCTCGGGGAACTCATAAACTCAGAGTGAAATTTTCCTGCCATGGGACCTTTTTTTTTAAAGGTACTTTAATATTTGCTATTCTTTGCCACTGATCAGCACCTCTCTGTGTCTGTAGATCCATACTACCAGGACCCAGCCAGGTGTAACCCAGGTGAGGCTGACCTTTGAACATCCTCTCCAGATATTAGGTTGACTTTCATCATAAACAGCATTTTTGGTGATTAAAACTGACATACCACTTCAGAGAAACTATGACTTTCTAATTAGCATGCACATGAACAAAAACCAGTTTAACCAATTTGCCTTTTTTTTTCTGGGTTTGATCCTCTGACAGAATCCAGTCCAGACTTCCCAATGGACTCCAACAACCTTCACTGCAGAGGGACAAATAGAGGTAACCTGTCGGTTTACTGGTTATGTCTAGAAAAGGGATACAGCTACGGCATTTAGCTGAGAAAGCGTTAAGATTACGGACCAAATTGATCAATCGTGGTTTGAATGAAACCATTTCTGAGGAATAAACACGCGTTTCTAAATTTCTTGATATATAACGACAACGTTTCACTCCCGGGACTGCTCCGGTGCTGTCGCATATTCCACAAGATGTCACTCTTTTCCGCTGGATGTCCGTTACCTTCCACTTTCTTTGAGTTGTAATTTCAAATTGCAGTGGATTTGAGGACTCTCTGCAGGGTAAATCCGTCTGCAGCTCAGCACCGCCCATGACGGTTGTTATTGGTTTAAAGAAATTACAATAAACCGGAGCAGGTTTTTCTCCCATCCCAGAATGCTGTGTGGACTAGCCAGACCTTCCTCCGCAACGTTTTGGAGGAGGGTCAAACAATGGGAGACTAGATTTTTTGTAACTTCTGGGCAAAGCTGTATCCCTTTTAGCCCCAATCCTGTTTACCTGGGTCCACCTCTGTTCCTGTCTGGACTACTCCTCTTTGGAGGGGTCGGCCTTTGGAGGTCTGAGTGTTAAATAAATAATAGAGATCACAATTCATGTTTTAGAGAAGATCGATACCTCTCTCATACCTGTATGATAACCCTTGTGTTGTCTTCCTGTCAACCATGCAACTTTGTGTTTTTCTGTGTTGAAAGTTGAACGTTTTGTTGTTCTTTTTCTACACTTTTCTCTACATTTTTGTCGATTTTATTCCGATTTATTTTGTCACAGTTTACAATTATTCGTCACTTTTTTTGGCCTCTTAAAAAAAAATATTACGCTTTTTCCAATGTTTTTTTTCCAATAATGGGCAATATTTTTGATATTTTACCGGTAACGTGATATGAGACTAGATACTGTCTTAAATTTTGGATATATCGTGATTTGACATAAGTGTTGTCTTTCCCTGGTTTTAAAGGCAGCATTACAGTAAAGTTATGTACTCTTCTGAACCTACCAGACTGTTGTAGCTGTCCTAATATTTGCCTTTACACACTTACTCATAATATCCACATTACTGATGATTATTCATCAAAACTCTCACTGTGTAAATATTTTGTGAAAGCACCAATAGTCAACACCACAATATCGTCGCGTTATTGAAAATGAGGCATTTGGTCAAAAATATCACATTAGATTTTCTCCATATTGCCCAGCCCTATATGCAATGTTATTGACTTTAAATCTTGCTAGCATATTTTTGTTTTCAGCAAAACATGATCGCTTTACATATTGCCACATTCATGTCATATTTAATTAACTGTAATTACTAGTCTCTGACTTGTAAACTCTGATCAGGCTGATCTGAGGCTTTCTAAAAGCTGATATATCCAACTTGTGCTTGAAAAATGTCTGAGAAAGCGAACTAATTTGGACACGTCATTTCAGTCTGTCGTTCAAGGTGAGTAAACATAGGTTTAATAATTACAATGTCTATATGCTCAACCTGCACACAACCATCCTGAGTCAACCCTAACGCTCGCTGTTCCTACACATTGGGACTCTTCACAGTGCTTAGGGTTTGTCCAAAATAATGTGAACACAAAGTGACAAATTCAGTCTGGAAACGTCGACTTTCAAAGATCCTGAACACAGAGTCTGTCTGTCCGTCCGGTTTTCACCCACTTTGTTTGTTTGTGTGTCTGTAGATCGCTGTAAGTGTAAGAACGTCAAGTTGAATTCGAAAACCTATGAGAAGAAAAACTACAACTACGGTAAGTCATCTGGGACACCACTGAAAATTGATCCATTATTATTATTATTATGGATAAAATAAGTTTGTTGGTGTGAGCATTGAATTCTCCCCCATAGTTTATCCCACTGAGGTGTCTGTCTGTCTGTGTCTGTGTCTGTGTGTTGGGGTTTCCAATTTGGATATTAATGAAAACTTTTAGCAGAAGCTTTTATCCAAAGTGACTCACAGTTGCAACATGTCATCATGTGTGGGAACCCGGATCTCCCACACTAAAGGCATGTGGCACATCCACGGCTCCATCACCTCCCCCACTACTAAATAACCTGAGTTAAACCAAAACAACCACACAATAAAGGTTGAAGGAAAACAAACAAAACGCCGCCATAACGCTGGCGTTTCCGTGTCTACCTTTCACGATAAGACAACACTGAAATGTAACAAAACAAAAACTCTCCTTTTTCATCGCCTTCCGCACTTTCTTCCTGGGGCAAATGTCTCCACATTTAAACTAATGCGACATGCAGGACACGAACCCTGATTCCCTGGGTGAAAACTCCTGTGTTTGACCCATCCCCCCCCAGCCGACCAATCTCACTACGCAGATCTTCACCCTTTCATACTCGCTACGGCGTTAATTCACACGAAATCGCAAGGTACTGTAAGTCAATGGAGGCCGAACGGCGTTGATACACACTCAAAAAAGCGAGCATGCACGCCAATAATTACGCATTGGCGTGTCAAATCATGAATCATGAGATCAGTCTGGCTCTTTACTTCCCAATCTTCTGCTGGACTACGTTCTTTTTATAGTATCCAAAAATCCTTGAGCAAATTCTCTCTCTCCAACTTGATTTTCCTCCTTCGTGTAGAGGGAAAGATTTTGGTTACTTAGATTAAATCAGACCCACCGAAGCTAAATGCCCAGAAAGGCTTTTCCACGTGATCAAAGAGCGCACGCAGGCTTGATTTGGCAGATCCATCACAGATTTCCATGTGGACTTCCTGAGCTTACTAATGCCTCTGGCCACAGAATCCATTTGGGGTAGATTTGGATTTTTTATTTTTTTATTCTTTCAGCCAGCCATCATTAAAAAATAAGAGCTCACTTTAAAAATATTCAGATGTAATTACAACGGAGGAGTTCAGTGAAGCGTGGGTTAGGGTTTGGGGGGACATCAGAGTGCACAACAAGGTGGTCTTTAGAAGTTGACAGTTGCCACTCTCTCTTTGCTAATTAACACTGGTTTTACAGTCTAATCCAGCACTGCTACACCACTCTGGTACTGGTCCAGCATTGCCAGACCTTCCTCCACAGCGCTGCAGAGGAGGGACTCGCCGGCCAAAAGTTGCAAGGATGTTTTTACTGCTCACAGACGCCAACATTCAACTCCAAAGAATTCATTTAACCATCTCAATGACTCAGGAGCTGTTCGGTGAAGACAAATGAAGCCACATAAAACCTGCGTAGTTCCCCTTTAATCGGCAGAGATGTGGTTGTCAAGACTAGAAAACTGGAATATAAATCTGTAAAACTGAGTTCCTCCACAAGGAATCCGGCAAAATCACCACTCTTGTGTTTACCAGACATGTATTCCTAAATTACTTGGAAATAAGTCATTCAGGATTAAAAAGCATTAAAAATAAATTTTAAAAAAAGATAAAAACTAATCAACTAAACAACAACAACAACGGATTAGTCCAGTAATCGACTAAAGAGGGGGCGGCTTTTTCTCCCTAAAAAAAAAAAAAAAACAGTGTAATTTTAGTGAATTCCTGTTTAAATAAAATAGAGATCTTCTGATACCATTTTTTTTTTTTTCTTCCTGATTCCGATTCCTGAACTTGCGATTTCAACTCTGACCTAGATGCCGCCGACCTTTTTAAAAGGGAACGGGGAACGGCTTCCTTGCCACACTCGATGACCTCTGCTCCGCGCCCCGCCTAGCGGTGCAGAGAGCGCCAATCTACACAATAATGTGTAGGCGGCTTTAGGGTCAACTTTTTGTTATACATGAACAAACAAACTTTTATTCTCCAGTTTGAACAAAGTACTTTTAAAGTAGACTTTCTTCGGGGCTAAATTACATGGTAGCGGATTGTTGCATTAACTCCAGTACTGGCCGAGACCTTTACCAGCCTTTTAGGCAGTATTGGAGGCTTTACCGATACTGGTATCAGAACATCACTTAAATAAAGGCTGGATCAATGAATGAATGGAGGGATAAAGGGTGTTGCCTGTGTCCTCCAGTGATCCGGGCGAGGGTGCGGGAGGTGAGGAACCGCGGTCTGGAGCCCACGGCGGTGGTGGAGGTGAAGGAGGTGTTCAAGTCTTCTCTGGTCAACATTCCCAGGGAGACGCAGACGCTTTACTACTCGTCCTCCTGCCTGTGTCCTCGACTTGCTCCCGGGAAAGACTTCCTCATCATGGGCTACGAGAACGAGGAGACGTCCAGGTAAAAAAGGGTTGTCTGGCGTCGTTTTTTGAACTGTTGAAACCTTTTTTTATAGCGCTTTTTGTTGAGGTGTCTGAACCTTTTTTTTTTTTTTGCCTTTTTTTACCAATTCTTGTAAGATGTAAGGTGCTTTCTGTACGTTTTTGTCCAATTTTATTCCCGTGATCAGGGTCAGGAATGTTGTTAGATAAAAGTCCAGCCGGTCAATCAGGTCTTTGACTCGTGGGCCACGAGAACAAGGAGACGTCCAGTTAAGTGTTGTTGTCTGCCACCTTTTTAAACTTTTGTTTCAAGGCTTTCTTCAGCACTCATTTAACATTTTTTCAGATGCTTTTATTTACACGCTTTCTTTAAGTTTGTTCAGCACTTTTTGTACGTTTTTAGAATAACTTTTTTGCCTCCTGCAGGAAATTTAGATAAATGTCCAGCCGATAACTCATTGCAAGATCTTTTGGGTAAAGCATGTGTCCAAACTGTGGTTATCAAACTTCAGCCTGCTGTCTGATCTGCAGACTACTTTTACTAATTTGCTGTTAAAATAACAATGAAATGCTGTGTTACAGACTCTAGACCAGATTTGTTTGTCAATGGCGGGATCACTTTCCGCTGCCTAAAAACAGTAATAATAATAACTAAAGATAATTAATACAGAGAAAGTCAGATAATTAATAAAAAATAAAATAAAGAAAGTCAGACTCAAGGGGTAGCACTTTAAAGAAAAAGTGTGAATGTGTAGTGTCGAGATAGACAAGAACGGCAGCACTATATTGGCTTAATTAGTGTGAAGAAGAGTCAGAGGCAAAAAGTAAGGTCTCGAAAAATAGTGAAAGGTAGTGACACGGAGGTGATCACGAAGGATAGCACTAACATGGACTATTTAGTGTGAAAGGTAGTCTCAAGTTTACAGAGAAAGTCAGAAAATTAATACAGAGAAAGTCAGATAATTAATACAGAGAAAGTCAGATAATTAATACAGAGAAAGTCTGATAATTAATACAGAGAAAGTCTGATAATTAATACAGAGTCAGAGAAAGTCAGATAATTAATACAGAGAAAGTCAGATAATTAATACAGAGAAAGTCTGATAATTAATACAGTCAGAGAAAGTCAGATAATTAATACAGAGAAAGTCAGATAATTAATACAGAGAAAGTCAGATAATTAATACAGAGTAAGAGAAAGTCAGATAATTAATACAGAGAAAGTCAGATAATTAATACAGAGAAAGTCAGATAATTAATACAGAGAAAGTCACTCCTATTTTGTTTTTAACTGTCTATTCATGTGTTTTATAGTTTTTTGATGCTTATGATTTTTAACTGTTTGTACTTGTGTTTTATCTGTTTAACTGATTTTATGTAACGCACTTTGAATTGCCCTGTTGCTGAAATGTGCTCTACAGATAAAGCTGCCTTGCCTTGCCTTGCCTAATGCACCTGAACACACCTCCCTGTAGGACCAGCAGGCCCATAGATGTACAGACGGGCCCAGGTGCATTTGCTATTTAAAGGACGCGGGCGCTGGTGGGAAATTAACAACTGTGTCGGTCTTAAACTAACGCGGACACTGAAGTCGGGCAAGAAGGGGCTCCTATTGATCGCTTGTTCTGGTCTGAATAAGTGGACTTTTAATACTGGGAGCAATTTCCAATTGGATCGGTTTGGTTTTACACTGAGAAGAATTGAAGCGAACCGAAATGCGTCAATAAAAATTGTGCAAGATCGTTGTGTACACGTAGTTGGGTCAGTTCCAGGTTGGCTCAAGTCCAACCGCTAACAAACCCCTCCAGAGCTCATTTGAAAGCGTACCAAGGTTGTCTGGTCCGCTTTTGGTGCACATCCGAATGGGAGTGCTGCATTCACTCCGGCCCAAACAACACATTCTATTGCCTCAAAAGCAATGCTTGGTTATATGCCTTTGGCGTTTGTTAGTGACGCAAAACATCTCCTTTAGCGTCACATTTAGACACCGCTAGTCGGGACTCTTGGCGTCACGATTGGACGCTCTGGGGACTCAGGTCCAACCCTTGAGCGGCACAAGAACTGCACAGTTAGGTTTGTTGAAAGATGGTGGGGGGGGTTATAAAATGTACGTTTCAATTAAACGTAGGACACAAACCCCGTCTTTGTCCTGTGTTGTTTAACACATCCACCCCACCCGTCCCAACCATTCTCCTTATGCAGATTTCCAGTCTTTCATGATACTCTCTACCATTGTCTCTCTTAATACTACGTCAGCTTCCTGCTGCTCCGCCCGGTGTGCCCATACAGACGCTAAAGGGGGATTTTTGCGTCTGTATCTGACGCTGAGAGAGAGAGAGAGAGAGAGAGACACTGAGGTTTTATAACCTTGTTAGCTAGAGTCCCTTTTACTATAAAACCCTGTGGGAAACCTCACTCTGTATTTTTTGGTTGCAGGTTGCTCCTGATTGACGGCTCCATTGCTCAAAGGTGGAAGGAAAAAATGGCCCAGAAAGTCAAGGTAAAACACACACGCACACAGAGAGAGCAAGACATACAAGTGGACGCTTTTTAAAGGTGCCCTGCCACACGTATTTCATTACTTAGATGCAATGTTCTACCATACACCATGGAAAAAACACAGTGGTTACTTTGTTTTTAGCCCTTCTAGCGTGGTATAGAAACCCTGCAGGAAGACTCGGCTCGATTTGTACCAGTTCTCATTCAAATTCAACGTGCTAAGTTGCTTGATGCCTGATTGGCTAACGGGCAGCCAACGAGAGCCTGGCTATCAGCATCCTTTACCCAGCGCAACTGGGTGAGCTCATGAATAGTAATGAGCTCAGGCAGCATGACGTCAGAGTGAGCAGCTGTTGTGATTGGCCTGATCTCTCCTCTTATTTCTCTTCAGTGGGTAAAGCTGACAGGAGGTAGCCGTTCATTTTCCCATTCACCACATAACACACACACATGAACCAAACATATTCAAAAAGCACTGTTTTGTGTGGCAGGGCACCTTTTAAGTTGAATTGTACTGAACCGTACTACATGCATCTGGTTGCATCAGCTCAATGTTAACATTTGAATTGAAAATTGGGTAAAAAATGATACACTGTAAGTAGTTAAATTTGCACTAAACTTGCTTCTTTGTTCGGTCCATTACTGCTAACAGCTTGAAACAAATATATAGAAGGAGTGTCCTTCACGTGACGCCCCTCTGGCTCAAAAACACTTTAACTATCAGAATTTGATCCATTCGGTCGGATTACATTTTGAGAAGTCAACAAGAGACACACTATTAAATCATTTATTCCCCATTCAAGTGAACCTTGAACGCTGTATCCAGATTTTATTTTACATCCATGGTTTAGGTGACGAATCATTCATTTTACTTTCTGTCTGTTTTTCTGTTCAGAGATGGAACGGCTCGTGCGGCAGAAACCCCAAAGTCGCCACTGATCTGAGTGTGTGTGTCTGAGTGTGTGTGTATGTGTGTGTGTGTGTGTGTGTGTGTGTGTGGATATTGCACTATCACAGGCTGTTGTAGCTGAATGTAGTTCATCTCTTCATCTATCAGACTGTTTTGGAGTCTGATTTCTGTCATTATTTTCTTTGCACAAATGAATGCGTGTGTGTGTGCATGTGTGTGACTGTGTGTGTGTGTTTGTGTGTGTGTGTGTCCGTCTGTGTCTTACGCACAGCCATACAGTATGTACATGACACTTTTTTTGGGACAAATGTTTTCTTTTAAGTGTTAAGTGTTGGCTCCACAGCTCCTCTCCATGGTCACAGTCTCGTATAATCCGTGTGACCTGTAAACAATGTTTAACGGAGGACATTCAAACAACACAAAAGCCATTTGGACTTGGACATTTTGGACTATGACAGATCTGTAGTAATGACCTTAACTTCAATGAACTCCAAAAAAAGGAAAGAATAATATTCACAGCAACAAGAGCAAGAAGACCATCTGCAACAAGAACAGCAGAATGTGGGCAAACAGAGTTTACTTCTTCAGTATTGTTGGATGTGGCGTTGTCTTAGATTGTACAGATGTACTTAGTGAAGTGTATTGAGACAGCGAGCATTTAAGTCCCGCCCCCATCGGGGGGAGGGGGGAAACAACCCTCCGCTCTCTATCGACTTTTTCTGCTAGCAAACAACAGAAACATGCCTAAAAGCTGCTGTGTGGTGATGTTCACTACACACAATGTAAAGAGCCCAGAACTTAAGTTTTTATAAGCTGCTGACCTGAAAAACTGAGCTTTAATGACGACAAGAGTGGAAACAGACGTGAGGAACCAGCAAAGAGAATGATGCGACACTAAGCTAACGTTATGTCTGACGTAACGTGTGTTAGCTTAACTTAGAGACGTATAGTTAGCCTAAAACTTAGATATTAGACATGGTAACAAAATGCTTTAGCTGAACTTACAGACATACATAAAGTTAGTCTAAAACTATCATTTGGATATTTGACTTGAAAATGCATGCTGAAACGCAACATCGTGCGTAACGTTAGATCACAACACAGCAGATTTAGGCATGTTTCTGTTTGCTAGCAGACGAAGTAGACGAGGAGGAAACCTCAAGGCAATCAAAGCTAACGGAGAGTGGAGTCGATGTCATTTGCTCCAAGTGAGAATGTAAGTGTGAAATTGAACACTACAGTAGACTATATGCCAATGTTGTTTTCAATAAAAAAAATATTTGCACAAAGCGAGCCAATCCCCTTCTCCATGTTAAGATCATTAAAATGAGAATAAATAATGGGATAAAAAGAAATCAAGGGACATTAAGAATAGATCAAAATGTGTGTTTAATTGCGTGTTAACTACAACATTAATGCGATTTAAATATTTTAATCGTTTGACAGCACTAGTCCAAACACTTTGTAACTTAGAAAACAACTGACCAATGATTCGTTGATAAACAGAAATATATGGGGGGGGGGGGGTCCTTGTGCCTGGAAGCCCTGGGAGGACATTACGTTGCCTAGGAAACCAAAAGGCCGTTGACTGTAGAGAGATGGATGACACGCAGCAGAGGGCTGCAGGTCTGATCCGAACCCGGGCCGCTGCAGGACTCAGCCTACATGGGGGGCACGCTCTTACTGGGTGAGCTAGAGGCCCCCCCTGGCTGAGTTCTACCCGTGCTACCGTACATCACACTACAAACCAGGGCTGTAAGACGAGTCCAAGACCAGGACAAGTTAACCTGTATGTCCCAAACTAGTTCAGGCTTGTTCCGGTGTCATCTTCTCCAAACCATGCCTACTGTCATTTAACTGTTTTCTCCAAAAAGCAGAGCGCTCAGGGAGCGTCGGTGCAGTCACACGCAGTAGAAACAAAGTGCTATATACAAATTATAGATGGCAGCTTTGAGGAGACGAGCGGCGACGTTTAGGAGACAAAGTAAAGAGAGACAGAGTCAACAACAGGTGGAGCTTTTTAACAGAATAACAAAATACTAAATGGACAGGTCGACAAGCACAATGATAACGATGAAGAGCTCTCTGAAATTGTGTCTGTGGCCTAAATGAATCTGACTAATACCTGATAATTGAGGTTTGTGATGCAGCCAGGTGTATAACAGGCGACCAATCACAACGCCTGTTCTAGACGGAGTTTGAATTAAAAGGATACCTGTTTTCTGAACGAGCGTGCGTTATCTTTTGAAAGAGGAAGTTACTTTAGAACAAAAGCATACGGTGCTGGACTCAGTCAAGACCAACCAGAATATCTGGCGAGTCCAACGGCCGAGACAGCGATTTGGATCATCTTCTTCCAGGACTAAAGTTAACCCTTAAACGTTTTCCTCTGATCAAATGTGACACATTTTCAAAGTTTTTTTATATCAGAAACGTGCGTTCCTTTCAACCAAATTGCCCAGAAATAACATGGATGTATGGTAAAAATTAATTATTACTTTCACTGAATTTTTTGTGTTTTCCTTTTGATTTTATAGCATTTGAAAAAAACGCATAAGCATTTTAAAACTAAACTTTGACATTCACTTAACATCCCCCGATCACAGCTATCGGTCAAAAAATAATTAATTTCAGCTTTTCATAAACTCAAATGAGGTATAATGTCATTATGTCAAAGTTTAATGGCCATGATTTTTGTTTTTTTTAAAGCATTGACAAAAGCGTTTATAAAAAGAGTCAAAAGCGACAAAAACGTCAACATTTTGACCCGGAAGGACAGCAAGGTTCATGGTTGACAGGAAGATAACACAGGGATGAGTTTTCCTATTTCCTAAACCACAGGGCTCGGTCATCTATACACAAAAACACTGTCACAAATGCACCTCAATGTGCAGAAGAGTCCTATTTCTCTGAGACATGCATCACTCTGCTAACTAAAAGCTTACAGTGTTGCCTCCTACAAACTAAACTTACATATACATGAATCAAATTAAATGATTTTTAACCGACCTTAAACAAACTGCTGTTCATTAACCTGTTCAATCAAAATCACTTATTAGGGGCGTGGCAGTAGCTCAGTCCATAGGGAGCTGGGTTTGGAACCAGAGGGTCACTGGTTCAAATCCCCGTATGGACCAAAAAGTACGGAGTGTCGATTGGTGGCTGGGTCACCTCCCAGGCACTGCCAGGTGCTCTTGAGCAAGGCACCGTACCCCACCAACCGCTCAGGCAGCCCACTCACTCTGACGTCTCTCCATTAGTGCATTTACAGGTCGTGTGTGTGTGTGTGTGTGTGTGTGTGTGTGATATATAACTAAGTGTGGACACAGACTGTAAATTGTAATTTCCGCATTGGGGATCAATAAACAAATTAAAAATTATCTCAATTTACATAAACCAATAAACAACAGACTGTTAATGTTCAAAACAGTTAAAACATTGTAGTAATCAGCATGCAAACTACTTGCTTTGTGGTGCAGGGAACCGACCCGAAGACATTCCTGCACAAACTGCACCGCATCTGGTTAATTTAGGATCTATTCCCAGGACACGCATGCACGTAGACAAAGACTGATAAAGGTTCTCGTAAAAGCAAGACGTCGACAACCAATAAACCACATTTCATTTCTTTTTTCCTTTTTGGAAAGTGAAGCAAGCGTTGTTGGCAAGCATCAAACAAGGAGAAAGAACGCAATGAAATCCCTCGTAGCCATCCCGCCTTTGTGCGACCATACTTTAAAGCAATGTTTCCCAAACTTAGGGTCGGGACCCAAAATGGGTCGCCAATTGGCAGTAAAATGCATATCAATCTCTCTCTCTCTTATCCTCGGAGGGGATGAGAACATGAGTTGAGAAAGGGGTGGGACACAGAAAGGAGAATGAAGACCTTTTCTGTTTTTGGTTGCTTTTATAATGGAATAAATATACTTCATATACATTTAAATTCATGGTTTGTTCCGTCTTTTATCCACAGTTTAAACGTGTAGATGTTACGATGCTTCATGGTGTATTTTTGTAAATTCGGGTCCCGGGAAGACACCAAGTTTCTCTTTTGGGGTCTTGAGCTGAAAAAGTTTGGGAACCACTGGTTTAAAGTGTCTATCGAACTCTTTTAGAAAGAAAACAGGATCGACAGTCGTTAAAATATCTGAAAGGCCTTTTATGCAGCAGACGTATTTACTTCTTTGACAGTAATACGTGTGATTTGTATTGTTCTTATCCAGCAGACTGTCAGGAAGAAACTACGATAGACATTCATATCAGATACAAGGTTAGTTAAAAGGCGTTCCTATGCACCAGACATGTCAACAGCATAGCATGAAAAACACAGGTCGACTGATGCATTAATGAACCTGAAGCCGCTACATGGAATTTAACTATCCTTGATTTAAATATTAAATATTTAAACTTGTGCTTTTCCTACTGTGAGATGTCCAAATGTCTGTGTTGGAAATGGAAAATAACCACCCATCCAACCACCATCCACCCACCATCCATCCATCCATCCACCCACCCACCTACACCCACCCACCCACCATCCATCCACCCACCCA